>NW_027468029.1:0-84204 GCF_965363235.1 Mytilus galloprovincialis
ATTTGCTTTATTTTTTAGGCAAAAGATATCAAGTTTTGATGAAAAAAGAAGGAAGAAGGAAAAATGGACCAAAACAGACCAAAACAGACAATCCTATTTAATTGTTTGAATGCTTAGATGATGAGTATATGATCAGATATTAGTCAACACTGCATTTTATAATGATACACTGAAAAAAGGATTTTTCGAAGAAATAAGACTGAAATCGCCGTAGGATATGGCCTTACATTATAGTGATTTTCTCTGAAACTATAGATCTGACTGAAACAAAACTTGGCAGTTATGCTTGAAATAACTTGCAATTGGAGGGAAAAAAATTACATTAAGTTTATTTGACATTTAGGTGTTCTTTAGGTGCAATACCACCAAATCATGATACGTCACATCCGGTTGCATACGAAAGTAGGTCTAAAAAATATTCCCTTGAATTTGACAGTTGTAGAAAATTAACCCTGCATTTCAATGCATTTAAATTTTTCTGAGTCATAAACATGTATGTTGGGTGTCTGAAAGCATCATTTTTTTTTTATTTGATGGTCTTATAAAATATTTTGGAAAGTTAAGGTTACATAGTTACCAAAGCAGGTAACCAGTAATAACAGTGTAAAAATTGGGTTGTTTACTTCCGGTGCTGGTTACTTTCTTATATGCAATGAAATGTAGCGTGACATTTTCACTGTAGCACTGGAAAGGATTAAACTTTATTCATGCAAAGTATTTCTTTGGTTGAAATAAAGGTAAATACTGTACAATTTTTTTATTATTACAATTAAAAGTATAAAATTATTACTAAACTAGTTCATACGTTGTAAAAATGGACTATTCGGAATGGATTGAGACACAGAAAGCACGTTGAGGGAAAATTGCCTTGAAATGGGGGTTTACGGGTGTTTGCTAAGTCAAATGGGTGGACAGACAAGGCTGTATTCAGTGTATAGTGTTAGGTTTCTTTGGGACAGAAAAAAAAGAACCTTGTATGGTCACAGATTTGCATACATGTTGCACACTGAGAAATTTGACCTATCAGAGGAATTTGATGTGTCTCATCTGTGTCATCAGAAGAGATGCATTAACCCTGAGCACCTGTCTTTCGAGCCGCCTCATATTAACCAAGACCGCCAAGTTTGTCGTGGTACACACCCAACAAGGTGTCGAAAACACAAACCCTACCAAGACTGTTTGATTTAAAATGGTAAAACAATAATGGTTTTAAAGAGAAGTCTTATTTTTCTTCATATGATATAATTTATGAAATACACTTTTGAATCAACATACATATATTACATTGAGACCTTTCTTATAGCTTGCCATGCTAATCCCCATTTTACGTGAGCCTCTGTGTCAAATTTTAAATCACCTTTACAGTTTTGTTTATACAACATGTGATTTTTCATTTCAGTGTTAACCATGAATCTGACAAGCATTTTGTTGAAAAATCTTATATGTGAATTGGTCTGCAGATGACACTTTAGCATTGAGGTATGTATCAACTAATGTCATGTTTTATTTTTGTTTTGGCCGCAAAAGTTTACAATTTGCCATTGTGCCATCTGTATTTTGCACCGACAAAACATCATCTAAACACTTGCCTTGGATTTATACACATCAGAATCCAGTCTCACATACTTAAATTTTATAATTCGTACCAATTTTTTTTTTACCAGCATTCAAAGGGACATAACCCTTTTTAAAACCATTTTGATGTATTTTTTATTACTCTTTCTCCTCATTTTCTAATGTAAAATACAAGAAAGTGGACTTTTTAGGTGTAAATCTATTAGAAATATACTGCAATAAATAAATGAAATGACTTTGATATCAGTAACAATAAATGATTGACTGAAAGGGAACCGTTATTTGTCACACTCGTGGAACAGACCAAAAACTCAAGTTACACATAAGGGCTTGTAGAAACTTCGGTGGAGACTGTAAACATTTATAGAGACAGTTCTTTCAGCTAAAACACTTTAATTGTTGATTTGACATTACATTTCTTTCATTTTTTCTGGGAAAATAATTACATTTGCTTTACTTTTTAGGCAAAAGATATCAAGTTTTGATGAAAAAAGAAGGAAGAAGGAAAAATGGACCAAAACAGACCAAAACAGACAATCCTATTTAATTGTTTGAATGCTTAGATGATGAGTATATGATCAGATATTAGTCAACACTGCATTTTATAATGATACACTGAAAAAAGGATTTTTCGAAGAAATAAGACTGAAATCGCCGTAGGATATGGCCTTACATTATAGTGATTTTCTCTGAAACTATAGATCTGACTGAAACAAAACTTGGCAGTTATGCTTGAAATAACTTGCAATTGGAGGGAAAAAAATTACATTAAGTTTATTTGACATTTAGGTGTTCTTTAGGTGCAATACCACCAAATCATGATACGTCACATCCGGTTGCATACGAAAGTAGGTCTAAAAAATATTCCCTTGAATTTGACAGTTGTAGAAAATTAACCCTGCATTTCAATGCATTTAAATTTTTCTGAGTCATAAACATGTATGTTGGGTGTCTGAAAGCATCACTTTTTTTTTATTTGATGGTCTTATAAAATATTTTGGAAAGTTAAGGTTACATAGTTACCAAAGCAGGTAACCAGTAATAACAGTGTAAAAATTGGGTTGTTTACTTCCGGTGCTGGTTACTTTCTTATATGCAATGAAATGTAGTGTGACATTTTCACTGTAGCACTGGAAAGGATTAAACTTTATTCATGCAAAGTATTTCTTTGGTTGAAATAAAGGTAAATACTGTACAATTTTTTTATTATTACAATTAAAAGTATAAAATTATTACTAAACTAGTTCATACGTTGTAAAAATGGACTATTCGGAATGGATTGAGACACAGAAAGCACGTTGAGGGAAAATTGCCTTGAAATGGGGGTTTACGGGTGTTTGCTAAGTCAAATGGGTGGACAGACAAGGCTGTATTCTGTGTATAGTGTTAGGTTTCTTTGGGACAGAAAAAAAAGAACCTTGTATGGTCACAGATTTGCATACATGTTGCACACTGAGAAATTTGACCTATCAGAGGAATTTGATGTGTCTCATCTGTGTCATCAGAAGAGATGCATTAACCCTGAGCACCTGTCTTTCGAGCCGCCTCATATTAACCAAGACCGCCAAGTTTGTCGTGGTACACACCCAACAAGGTGTCGAAAACACAAACCCTACCAAGACTGTTTGATTTAAAATGGTAAAACAATAATGGTTTTAAAGAGAAGTCTTATTTTTCTTCATATGATATAATTTATGAAATACACTTTTGAATCAACATACATATATTACATTGAGACCTTTCTTATAGCTTGCCATGCTAATCCCCATTTTACGTGAGCCTCTGTGTCAAATTTTAAATCACCTTTACAGTTTTGTTTATACAACATGTGATTTTTCATTTCAGTGTTAACCATGAATCTGACAAGCATTTTGTTGAAAAATCTTATATGTGAATTGGTCTGCAGATGACACTTTAGCATTGAGGTATGTATCAACTAATGTCATGTTTTATTTTTGTTTTGGCCGCAAAAGTTTACAATTTGCCATTGTGCCATCTGTATTTTGCACCGACAAAACATCATCTAAACACTTGCCTTGGATTTATACACATCAGAATCCAGTCTCACATACTTAAATTTTATAATTCGTACCAAATTTTTTTTTACCAGCATTCAAAGGGACATAACCCTTTTTAAAACCATTTTGATGTATTTTTTATTACTCTTTCTCCTCATTTTCTAATGTAAAATACAAGAAAGTGGACTTTTTAGGTGTAAATCTATTAGAAATATACTGCAATAAATAAATGAAATGACTTTGATATCAGTAACAATAAATGATTGACTGAAAGGGAACCGTTATTTGTCACACTCGTGGAACAGACTAAAAACTCAAGTTACACATAAGGGCTTGTAGAAACTTCGGTGGAGACTGTAAACATTTATAGAGGCAGTTCTTTCAGCTAAAACACTTTAATTGTTGATTTGACATTACATTTCTTTCATTTTTTCTGGGAAAATAATTACATTTGCTTTATTTTTTAGGCAAAAGATATCAAGTTTTGATGAAAAAAGAAGGAAGAAGGAAAAATGGACCAAAACAGACCAAAACAGACAATCCTATTTAATTGTTTGAATGCTTAGATGATGAGTATATGATCAGATATTAGTCAACACTGCATTTTATAATGATACACTGAAAAAAGGATTTTTCGAAGAAATAAGACTGAAATCGCCGTAGGATATGGCCTTACATTATAGTGATTTTCTCTGAAACTATAGATCTGACTGAAACAAAACTTGGCAGTTATGCTTGAAATAACTTGCAATTGGAGGGAAAAAAATTACATTAAGTTTATTTGACATTTAGGTGTTCTTTAGGTGCAATACCACCAAATCATGATACGTCACATCCGGTTGCATACGAAAGTAGGTCTAAAAAATATTCCCTTGAATTTGACAGTTGTAGAAAATTAACCCTGCATTTCAATGCATTTAAATTTTTCTGAGTCATAAACATGTATGTTGGGTGTCTGAAAGCATCATTTTTTTTTATTTGATGGTCTTATAAAATATTTTGGAAAGTTAAGGTTACATAGTTACCAAAGCAGGTAACCAGTAATAACAGTGTAAAAATTGGGTTGTTTACTTCCGGTGCTGGTTACTTTCTTATATGCAATGAAATGTAGTGTGACATTTTCACTGTAGCACTGGAAAGGATTAAACTTTATTCATGCAAAGTATTTCTTTGGTTGAAATAAAGGTAAATACTGTACAATTTTTTTATTATTACAATTAAAAGTATAAAATTATTACTAAACTAGTTCATACGTTGTAAAAATGGACTATTCGGAATGGATTGAGACACAGAAAGCACGTTGAGGGAAAATTGCCTTGAAATGGGGGTTTACGGGTGTTTGCTAAGTCAAATGGGTGGACAGACAAGGCTGTATTCAGTGTATAGTGTTAGGTTTCTTTGGGACAGAAAAAAAAGAACCTTGTATGGTCACAGATTTGCATACATGTTGCACACTGAGAAATTTGACCTATCAGAGGAATTTGATGTGTCTCATCTGTGTCATCAGAAGAGATGCATTAACCCTGAGCACCTGTCTTTCGAGCCGCCTCATATTAACCAAGACCGCCAAGTTTGTCGTGGTACACACCCAACAAGGTGTCGAAAACACAAACCCTACCAAGACTGTTTGATTTAAAATGGTAAAACAATAATGGTTTTAAAGAGAAGTCTTATTTTTCTTCATATGATATAATTTATGAAATACACTTTTGAATCAACATACATATATTACATTGAGACCTTTCTTATAGCTTGCCATGCTAATCCCCATTTTACGTGAGCCTCTGTGTCAAATTTTAAATCACCTTTACAGTTTTGTTTATACAACATGTGATTTTTCATTTCAGTGTTAACCATGAATCTGACAAGCATTTTGTTGAAAAATCTTATATGTGAATTGGTCTGCAGATGACACTTTAGCATTGAGGTATGTATCAACTAATGTCATGTTTTATTTTTGTTTTGGCCGCAAAAGTTTACAATTTGCCATTGTGCCATCTGTATTTTGCACCGACAAAACATCATCTAAACACTTGCCTTGGATTTATACACATCAGAATCCAGTCTCACATACTTAAATTTTATAATTCGTACCAAATTTTTTTTTACCAGCATTCAAAGGGACATAACCCTTTTTAAAACCATTTTGATGTATTTTTTATTACTCTTTCTCCTCATTTTCTAATGTAAAATACAAGAAAGTGGACTTTTTAGGTGTAAATCTATTAGAAATATACTGCAATAAATAAATGAAATGACTTTGATATCAGTAACAATAAATGATTGACTGAAAGGGAACCGTTATTTGTCACACTCGTGGAACAGACCAAAAACTCAAGTTACACATAAGGGCTTGTAGAAACTTCGGTGGAGACTGTAAACATTTATAGAGACAGTTCTTTCAGCTAAAACACTTTAATTGTTGATTTGACATTACATTTCTTTCATTTTTTCTGGGAAAATAATTACATTTGCTTTATTTTTTAGGCAAAAGATATCAAGTTTTGATGAAAAAAGAAGGAAGAAGGAAAAATGGACCAAAACAGACCAAAACAGACAATCCTATTTAATTGTTTGAATGCTTAGATGATGAGTATATGATCAGATATTAGTCAACACTGCATTTTATAATGATACACTGAAAAAAGGATTTTTCGAAGAAATAAGACTGAAATCGCCGTAGGATATGGCCTTACATTATAGTGATTTTCTCTGAAACTATAGATCTGACTGAAACAAAACTTGGCAGTTATGCTTGAAATAACTTGCAATTGGAGGGAAAAAAATTACATTAAGTTTATTTGACATTTAGGTGTTCTTTAGGTGCAATACCACCAAATCATGATACGTCACATCCGGTTGCATACGAAAGTAGGTCTAAAAAATATTCCCTTGAATTTGACAGTTGTAGAAAATTAACCCTGCATTTCAATGCATTTAAATTTTTCTGAGTCATAAACATGTATGTTGGGTGTCTGAAAGCATCATTTTTTTTTATTTGATGGTCTTATAAAATATTTTGGAAAGTTAAGGTTACATAGTTACCAAAGCAGGTAACCAGTAATAACAGTGTAAAAATTGGGTTGTTTACTTCCGGTGCTGGTTACTTTCTTATATGCAATGAAATGTAGTGTGACATTTTCACTGTAGCACTGGAAAGGATTAAACTTTATTCATGCAAAGTATTTCTTTGGTTGAAATAAAGGTAAATACTGTACAATTTTTTTATTATTACAATTAAAAGTATAAAATTATTACTAAACTAGTTCATACGTTGTAAAAATGGACTATTCGGAATGGATTGAGACACAGAAAGCACGTTGAGGGAAAATTGCCTTGAAATGGGGGTTTACGGGTGTTTGCTAAGTCAAATGGGTGGACAGACAAGGCTGTATTCAGTGTATAGTGTTAGGTTTCTTTGGGACAGAAAAAAAAGAACCTTGTATGGTCACAGATTTGCATACATGTTGCACACTGAGAAATTTGACCTATCAGAGGAATTTGATGTGTCTCATCTGTGTCATCAGAAGAGATGCATTAACCCTGAGCACCTGTCTTTCGAGCCGCCTCATATTAACCAAGACCGCCAAGTTTGTCGTAGTACACACCCAACAAGGTGTCGAAAACACAAACCCTACCAAGACTGTTTGATTTAAAATGGTAAAACAATAATGGTTTTAAAGAGAAGTCTTATTTTTCTTCATATGATATAATTTATGAAATACACTTTTGAATCAACATACATATATTACATTGAGACCTTTCTTATAGCTTGCCATGCTAATCCCCATTTTACGTGAGCCTCTGTGTCAAATTTTAAATCACCTTTACAGTTTTGTTTATACAACATGTGATTTTTCATTTCAGTGTTAACCATGAATCTGACAAGCATTTTGTTGAAAAATCTTATATGTGAATTGGTCTGCAGATGACACTTTAGCATTGAGGTATGTATCAACTAATGTCATGTTTTATTTTTGTTTTGGCCGCAAAAGTTTACAATTTGCCATTGTGCCATCTGTATTTTGCACCGACAAAACATCATCTAAACACTTCCTCGGATTTATACACATCAGAATCCAGTCTCACATACTTAAATTTTATAATTCGTACCAAATTTTTTTTTACCAGCATTCAAAGGGACATAACCCTTTTTAAAACCATTTTGATGTATTTTTTATTACTCTTTCTCCTCATTTTCTAATGTAAAATACAAGAAAGTGGACTTTTTAGGTGTAAATCTATTAGAAATATACTGCAATAAATAAATGAAATGACTTTGATATCAGTAACAATAAATGATTGACTGAAAGGGAACCGTTATTTGTCACACTCGTGGAACAGACTAAAAACTCAAGTTACACATAAGGGCTTGTAGAAACTTCGGTGGAGACTGTAAACATTTATAGAGGCAGTTCTTTCAGCTAAAACACTTTAATTGTTGATTTGACATTACATTTCTTTCATTTTTTCTGGGAAAATAATTACATTTGCTTTATTTTTTAGGCAAAAGATATCAAGTTTTGATGAAAAAAGAAGGAAGAAGGAAAAATGGACCAAAACAGACCAAAACAGACAATCCTATTTAATTGTTTGAATGCTTAGATGATGAGTATATGATCAGATATTAGTCAACACTGCATTTTATAATGATACACTGAAAAAAGGATTTTTCGAAGAAATAAGACTGAAATCGCCGTAGGATATGGCCTTACATTATAGTGATTTTCTCTGAAACTATAGATCTGACTGAAACAAAACTTGGCAGTTATGCTTGAAATAACTTGCAATTGGAGGGAAAAAAATTACATTAAGTTTATTTGACATTTAGGTGTTCTTTAGGTGCAATACCACCAAATCATGATACGTCACATCCGGTTGCATACGAAAGTAGGTCTAAAAAATATTCCCTTGAATTTGACAGTTGTAGAAAATTAACCCTGCATTTCAATGCATTTAAATTTTTCTGAGTCATAAACATGTATGTTGGGTGTCTGAAAGCATCATTTTTTTTTATTTGATGGTCTTATAAAATATTTTGGAAAGTTAAGGTTACATAGTTACCAAAGCAGGTAACCAGTAATAACAGTGTAAAAATTGGGTTGTTTACTTCCGGTGCTGGTTACTTTCTTATATGCAATGAAATGTAGTGTGACATTTTCACTGTAGCACTGGAAAGGATTAAACTTTATTCATGCAAAGTATTTCTTTGGTTGAAATAAAGGTAAATACTGTACAATTTTTTTATTATTACAATTAAAAGTATAAAATTATTACTAAACTAGTTCATACGTTGTAAAAATGGACTATTCGGAATGGATTGAGACACAGAAAGCACGTTGAGGGAAAATTGCCTTGAAATAGGGGTTTACGGGTGTTTGCTAAGTCAAATGGGTGGACAGACAAGGCTGTATTCAGTGTATAGTGTTAGGTTTCTTTGGGACAGAAAAAAAAGAACCTTGTATGGTCACAGATTTGCATACATGTTGCACACTGAGAAATTTGACCTATCAGAGGAATTTGATGTGTCTCATCTGTGTCATCAGAAGAGATGCATTAACCCTGAGCACCTGTCTTTCGAGCCGCCTCATATTAACCAAGACCGCCAAGTTTGTCGTGGTACACACCCAACAAGGTGTCGAAAACACAAACCCTACCAAGACTGTTTGATTTAAAATGGTAAAACAATAATGGTTTTAAAGAGAAGTCTTATTTTTCTTCATATGATATAATTTATGAAATACACTTTTGAATCAACATACATATATTACATTGAGACCTTTCTTATAGCTTGCCATGCTAATCCCCATTTTACGTGAGCCTCTGTGTCAAATTTTAAATCACCTTTACAGTTTTGTTTATACAACATGTGATTTTTCATTTCAGTGTTAACCATGAATCTGACAAGCATTTTGTTGAAAAATCTTATATGTGAATTGGTCTGCAGATGACACTTTAGCATTGAGGTATGTATCAACTAATGTCATGTTTTATTTTTGTTTTGGCCGCAAAAGTTTACAATTTGCCATTGTGCCATCTGTATTTTGCACCGACAAAACATCATCTAAACACTTGCCTTGGATTTATACACATCAGAATCCAGTCTCACATACTTAAATTTTATAATTCGTACCAAATTTTTTTTTACCAGCATTCAAAGGGACATAACCCTTTTTAAAACCATTTTGATGAATTTTTTATTACTCTTTCTCCTCATTTTCTAATGTAAAATACAAGAAAGTGGACTTATTAGGTGTAAATCTATTAGAAATATACTGCAATAAATAAATGAAATGACTTTGATATCAGTAACAATAAATGATTGACTGAAAGGGAACCGTTATTTGTCACACTCGTGGAACAGACCAAAAACTCAAGTTACACATAAGGGCTTGTAGAAACTTCGGTGGAGACTGTAAACATTTATAGAGACAGTTCTTTCAGCTAAAACACTTTAATTGTTGATTTGACATTACATTTCTTTCATTTTTTCTGGGAAAATAATTACATTTGCTTTATTTTTTAGGCAAAAGATATCAAGTTTTGATGAAAAAAGAAGGAAGAAGGAAAAATGGACCAAAACAGACCAAAACAGACAATCCTATTTAATTGTTTGAATGCTTAGAGATGAGTATATGATCAGATATTAGTCAACACTGCATTTTATAATGATACACTGAAAAAAGGATTTTTCGAAGAAATAAGACTGAAATCGCCGTAGGATATGGCCTTACATTATAGTGATTTTCTCTGAAACTATAGATCTGACTGAAACAAAACTTGGCAGTTATGCTTGAAATAACTTGCAATTGGAGGGAAAAAAATTACATTAAGTTTATTTGACATTTAGGTGTTCTTTAGGTGCAATACCACCAAATCATGATACGTCACATCCGGTTGCATACGAAAGTAGGTCTAAAAAATATTCCCTTGAATTTGACAGTTGTAGAAAATTAACCCTGCATTTCAATGCATTTAAATTTTTCTGAGTCATAAACATGTATGTTGGGTGTCTGAAAGCATCATTTTTTTTTTATTTGATGGTCTTATAAAATATTTTGGAAAGTTAAGGTTACATAGTTACCAAAGCAGGTAACCAGTAATAACAGTGTAAAAATTGGGTTGTTTACTTCCGGTGCTGGTTACTTTCTTATATGCAATGAAATGTAGCGTGACATTTTCACTGTAGCACTGGAAAGGATTAAACTTTATTCATGCAAAGTATTTCTTTGGTTGAAATAAAGGTAAATACTGTACAATTTTTTTATTATTACAATTAAAAGTATAAAATTATTACTAAACTAGTTCATACGTTGTAAAAATGGACTATTCGGAATGGATTGAGACACAGAAAGCACGTTGAGGGAAAATTGCCTTGAAATGGGGGTTTACGGGTGTTTGCTAAGTCAAATGGGTGGACAGACAAGGCTGTATTCAGTGTATAGTGTTAGGTTTCTTTGGGACAGAAAAAAAAGAACCTTGTATGGTCACAGATTTGCATACATGTTGCACACTGAGAAATTTGACCTATCAGAGGAATTTGATGTGTCTCATCTGTGTCATCAGAAGAGATGCATTAACCCTGAGCACCTGTCTTTCGAGCCGCCTCATATTAACCAAGACCGCCAAGTTTGTCGTGGTACACACCCAACAAGGTGTCGAAAACACAAACCCTACCAAGACTGTTTGATTTAAAATGGTAAAACAATAATGGTTTTAAAGAGAAGTCTTATTTTTCTTCATATGATATAATTTATGAAATACACTTTTGAATCAACATACATATATTACATTGAGACCTTTCTTATAGCTTGCCATGCTAATCCCCATTTTACGTGAGCCTCTGTGTCAAATTTTAAATCACCTTTACAGTTTTGTTTATACAACATGTGATTTTTCATTTCAGTGTTAACCATGAATCTGACAAGCATTTTGTTGAAAAATCTTATATGTGAATTGGTCTGCAGATGACACTTTAGCATTGAGGTATGTATCAACTAATGTCATGTTTTATTTTTGTTTTGGCCGCAAAAGTTTACAATTTGCCATTGTGCCATCTGTATTTTGCACCGACAAAACATCATCTAAACACTTGCCTTGGATTTATACACATCAGAATCCAGTCTCACATACTTAAATTTTATAATTCGTACCAATTTTTTTTTTACCAGCATTCAAAGGGACATAACCCTTTTTAAAACCATTTTGATGTATTTTTTATTACTCTTTCTCCTCATTTTCTAATGTAAAATACAAGAAAGTGGACTTTTTAGGTGTAAATCTATTAGAAATATACTGCAATAAATAAATGAAATGACTTTGATATCAGTAACAATAAATGATTGACTGAAAGGGAACCGTTATTTGTCACACTCGTGGAACAGACCAAAAACTCAAGTTACACATAAGGGCTTGTAGAAACTTCGGTGGAGACTGTAAACATTTATAGAGACAGTTCTTTCAGCTAAAACACTTTAATTGTTGATTTGACATTACATTTCTTTCATTTTTTCTGGGAAAATAATTACATTTGCTTTATTTTTTAGGCAAAAGATATCAAGTTTTGATGAAAAAAGAAGGAAGAAGGAAAAATGGACCAAAACAGACCAAAACAGACAATCCTATTTAATTGTTTGAATGCTTAGATGATGAGTATATGATCAGATATTAGTCAACACTGCATTTTATAATGATACACTGAAAAAAGGATTTTTCGAAGAAATAAGACTGAAATCGCCGTAGGATATGGCCTTACATTATAGTGATTTTCTCTGAAACTATAGATCTGACTGAAACAAAACTTGGCAGTTATGCTTGAAATAACTTGCAATTGGAGGGAAAAAAATTACATTAAGTTTATTTGACATTTAGGTGTTCTTTAGGTGCAATACCACCAAATCATGATACGTCACATCCGGTTGCATACGAAAGTAGGTCTAAAAAATATTCCCTTCAATTTGACAGTTGTAGAAAATTAACCCTGCATTTCAATGCATTTAAATTTTTCTGAGTCATAAACATGTATGTTGGGTGTCTGAAAGCATCATTTTTTTTTTATTTGATGGTCTTATAAAATATTTTGGAAAGTTAAGGTTACATAGTTACCAAAGCAGGTAACCAGTAATAACAGTGTAAAAATTGGGTTGTTTACTTCCGGTGCTGGTTACTTTCTTATATGCAATGAAATGTAGTGTGACATTTTCACTGTAGCACTGGAAAGGATTAAACTTTATTCATGCAAAGTATTTCTTTGGTTGAAATAAAGGTAAATACTGTACAATTTTTTTATTATTACAATTAAAAGTATAAAATTATTACTAAACTAGTTCATACGTTGTAAAAATGGACTATTCGGAATGGATTGAGACACAGAAAGCACGTTGAGGGAAAATTGCCTTGAAATGGGGGTTTACGGGTGTTTGCTAAGTCAAATGGGTGGACAGACAAGGCTGTATTCAGTGTATAGTGTTAGGTTTCTTTGGGACAGAAAAAAAAGAACCTTGTATGGTCACAGATTTGCATACATGTTGCACACTGAGAAATTTGACCTATCAGAGGAATTTGATGTGTCTCATCTGTGTCATCAGAAGAGATACATTAACCCTGAGCACCTGTCTTTCGAGCCGCCTCATATTAACCAAGACCGCCAAGTTTGTCGTGGTACACACCCAACAAGGTGTCGAAAACACAAACCCTACCAAGACTGTTTGATTTAAAATGGTAAAACAATAATGGTTTTAAAGAGAAGTCTTATTTTTCTTCATATGATATAATTTATGAAATACACTTTTGAATCAACATACATATATTACATTGAGACCTTTCTTATAGCTTGCCATGCTAATCCCCATTTTACGTGAGCCTCTGTGTCAAATTTTAAATCACCTTTACAGTTTTGTTTATACAACATGTGATTTTTCATTTCAGTGTTAACCATGAATCTGACAAGCATTTTGTTGAAAAATCTTATATGTGAATTGGTCTGCAGATGACACTTTAGCATTGAGGTATGTATCAACTAATGTCATGTTTTATTTTTGTTTTGGCCGCAAAAGTTTACAATTTGCCATTGTGCCATCTGTATTTTGCACCGACAAAACATCATCTAAACACTTGCCTTGGATTTATACACATCAGAATCCAGTCTCACATACTTAAATTTTATAATTCGTACCAAATTTTTTTTTACCAGCATTCAAAGGGACATAACCCTTTTTAAAACCATTTTGATGTATTTTTTATTACTCTTTCTCCTCATTTTCTAATGTAAAATACAAGAAAGTGGACTTTTTAGGTGTAAATCTATTAGAAATATACTGCAATAAATAAATGAAATGACTTTGATATCAGTAACAATAAATGATTGACTGAAAGGGAACCGTTATTTGTCACACTCGTGGAACAGACCAAAAACTCAAGTTACACATAAGGGCTTGTAGAAACTTCGGTGGAGACTGTAAACATTTATAGAGACAGTTCTTTCAGCTAAAACACTTTAATTGTTGATTTGACATTACATTTCTTTCATTTTTTCTGGGAAAATAATTACATTTGCTTTATTTTTTAGGCAAAAGATATCAAGTTTTGATGAAAAAAGAAGGAAGAAGGAAAAATGGACCAAAACAGACCAAAACAGACAATCCTATTTAATTGTTTGAATGCTTAGAGATGAGTATATGATCAGATATTAGTCAACACTGCATTTTATAATGATACACTGAAAAAAGGATTTTTCGAAGAAATAAGACTGAAATCGCCGTAGGATATGGCCTTACATTATAGTGATTTTCTCTGAAACTATAGATCTGACTGAAACAAAACTTGGCAGTTATGCTTGAAATAACTTGCAATTGGAGGGAAAAAAATTACATTAAGTTTATTTGACATTTAGGTGTTCTTTAGGTGCAATACCACCAAATCATGATACGTCACATCCGGTTGCATACGAAAGTAGGTCTAAAAAATATTCCCTTGAATTTGACAGTTGTAGAAAATTAACCCTGCATTTCAATGCATTTAAATTTTTCTGAGTCATAAACATGTATGTTGGGTGTCTGAAAGCATCATTTTTTTTTTTTATTTGATGGTCTTATAAAATATTTTGGAAAGTTAAGGTTACATAGTTACCAAAGCAGGTAACCAGTAATAACAGTGTAAAAATTGGGTTGTTTACTTCCGGTGCTGGTTACTTTCTTATATGCAATGAAATGTAGTGTGACATTTTCACTGTAGCACTGGAAAGGATTAAACTTTATTCATGCAAAGTATTTCTTTGGTTGAAATAAAGGTAAATACTGTACAATTTTTTTATTATTACAATTAAAAGTATAAAATTATTACTAAACTAGTTCATACGTTGTAAAAATGGACTATTCGGAATGGATTGAGACACAGAAAGCACGTTGAGGGAAAATTGCCTTGAAATGGGGGTTTACGGGTGTTTGCTAAGTCAAATGGGTGGACAGACAAGGCTGTATTCAGTGTATAGTGTTAGGTTTCTTTGGGACAGAATAAAAAGAACCTTGTATGGTCACAGATTTGCATACATGTTGCACACTGAGAAATTTGACCTATCAGAGGAATTTGATGTGTCTCATCTGTGTCATCAGAAGAGATGCATTAACCCTGAGCACCTGTCTTTCGAGCCGCCTCATATTAACCAAGACCGCCAAGTTTGTCGTGGTACACACCCAACAAGGTGTCGAAAACACAAACCCTACCAAGACTGTTTGATTTAAAATGGTAAAACAATAATGGTTTTAAAGAGAAGTCTTATTTTTCTTCATATGATATAATTTATGAAATACACTTTTGAATCAACATACATATATTACATTGAGACCTTTCTTATAGCTTGCCATGCTAATCCCCATTTTACGTGAGCCTCTGTGTCAAATTTTAAATCACCTTTACAGTTTTGTTTATACAACATGTGATTTTTCATTTCAGTGTTAACCATGAATCTGACAAGCATTTTGTTGAAAAATCTTATATGTGAATTGGTCTGCAGATGACACTTTAGCATTGAGGTATGTATCAACTAATGTCATGTTTTATTTTTGTTTTGGCCGCAAAAGTTTACAATTTGCCATTGTGCCATCTGTATTTTGCACCGACAAAACATCATCTAAACACTTGCCTTGGATTTATACACATCAGAATCCAGTCTCACATACTTAAATTTTATAATTCGTACCAAATTTTTTTTTACCAGCATTCAAAGGGACATAACCCTTTTTAAAACCATTTTGATGTATTTTTTATTACTCTTTCTCCTCATTTTCTAATGTAAAATACAAGAAAGTGGACTTTTTAGGTGTAAATCTATTAGAAATATACTGCAATAAATAAATGAAATGACTTTGATATCAGTAACAATAAATGATTGACTGAAAGGGAACCGTTATTTGTCACACTCGTGGAACAGACCAAAAACTCAAGTTACACATAAGGGCTTGTAGAAACTTCGGTGGAGACTGTAAACATTTATAGAGACAGTTCTTTCAGCTAAAACACTTTAATTGTTGATTTGACATTACATTTCTTTCATTTTTTCTGGGAAAATAATTACATTTGCTTTATTTTTTAGGCAAAAGATATCAAGTTTTGATGAAAAAAGAAGGAAGAAGGAAAAATGGACCAAAACAGACCAAAACAGACAATCCTATTTAATTGTTTGAATGCTTAGATGATGAGTATATGATCAGATATTAGTCAACACTGCATTTTATAATGATACACTGAAAAAAGGATTTTTCGAAGAAATAAGACTGAAATCGCCGTTGGATATGGCCTTACATTATAGTGATTTTCTCTGAAACTATAGATCTGACTGAAACAAAACTTGGCAGTTATGCTTGAAATAACTTGCAATTGGAGGGAAAAAAATTACATTAAGTTTATTTGACATTTAGGTGTTCTTTAGGTGCAATACCACCAAATCATGATACGTCACATCCGGTTGCATACGAAAGTAGGTCTAAAAAATATTCCCTTGAATTTGACAGTTGTAGAAAATTAACCCTGCATTTCAATGCATTTAAATTTTTCTGAGTCATAAACATGTATGTTGGGTGTCTGAAAGCATCATTTTTTTTTTTATTTGATGGTCTTATAAAATATTTTGGAAAGTTAAGGTTACATAGTTACCAAAGCAGGTAACCAGTAATAACAGTGTAAAAATTGGGTTGTTTACTTCCGGTGCTGGTTACTTTCTTATATGCAATGAAATGTAGTGTGACATTTTCACTGTAGCACTGGAAAGGATTAAACTTTATTCATGCAAAGTATTTCTTTGGTTGAAATAAAGGTAAATACTGTACAATTTTTTTATTATTACAATTAAAAGTATAAAATTATTACTAAACTAGTTCATACGTTGTAAAAATGGACTATTCGGAATGGATTGAGACACAGAAAGCACGTTGAGGGAAAATTGCCTTGAAATGGGGGTTTACGGGTGTTTGCTAAGTCAAATGGGTGGACAGACAAGGCTGTATTCAGTGTATAGTGTTAGGTTTCTTTGGGACAGAATAAAAAGAACCTTGTATGGTCACAGATTTGCATACATGTTGCACACTGAGAAATTTGACCTATCAGAGGAATTTGATGTGTCTCATCTGTGTCATCAGAAGAGATGCATTAACCCTGAGCACCTGTCTTTCGAGCCGCCTCATATTAACCAAGACCGCCAAGTTTGTCGTGGTACACACCCAACAAGGTGTCGAAAACACAAACCCTACCAAGACTGTTTGATTTAAAATGGTAAAACAATAATGGTTTTAAAGAGAAGTCTTATTTTTCTGCATATGATATAATTTATGAAATACACTTTTGAATCAACATACATATATTACATTGAGACCTTTCTTATAGCTTGCCATGCTAATCCCCATTTTACGTGAGCCTCTGTGTCAAATTTTAAATCACCTTTACAGTTTTGTTTATACAACATGTGATTTTTCATTTCAGTGTTAACCATGAATCTGACAAGCATTTTGTTGAAAAATCTTATATGTGAATTGGTCTGCAGATGACACTTTAGCATTGAGGTATGTATCAACTAATGTCATGTTTTATTTTTGTTTTGGCCGCAAAAGTTTACAATTTGCCATTGTGCCATCTGTATTTTGCACCGACAAAACATCATCTAAACACTTGCCTTGGATTTATACACATCAGAATCCAGTCTCACATACTTAAATTTTATAATTCGTACCAAATTTTTTTTTACCAGCATTCAAAGGGACATAACCCTTTTTAAAACCATTTTGATGTATTTTTTATTACTCTTTCTCCTCATTTTCTAATGTAAAATACAAGAAAGTGGACTTTTTAGGTGTAAATCTATTAGAAATATACTGCAATAAATAAATGAAATGACTTTGATATCAGTAACAATAAATGATTGACTGAAAGGGAACCGTTATTTGACACACTCGTGGAACAGACCAAAAACTCAAGTTACACATAAGGGCTTGTAGAAACTTCGGTGGAGACTGTAAACATTTATAGAGACAGTTCTTTCAGCTAAAACACTTTAATTGTTGATTTGACATTACATTTCTTTCATTTTTTCTGGGAAAATAATTACATTTGCTTTATTTTTTAGGCAAAAGATATCAAGTTTTGATGAAAAAAGAAGGAAGAAGGAAAAATGGACCAAAACAGACCAAAACAGACAATCCTATTTAATTGTTTGAATGCTTAGATGATGAGTATATGATCAGATATTAGTCAACACTGCATTTTATAATGATACACTGAAAAAAGGATTTTTCGAAGAAATAAGACTGAAATCGCCGTTGGATATGGCCTTACATTATAGTGATTTTCTCTGAAACTATAGATCTGACTGAAACAAAACTTGGCAGTTATGCTTGAAATAACTTGCAATTGGAGGGAAAAAAATTACATTAAGTTTATTTGACATTTAGGTGTTCTTTAGGTGCAATACCACCAAATCATGATACGTCACATCCGGTTGCATACGAAAGTAGGTCTAAAAAATATTCCCTTGAATTTGACAGTTGTAGAAAATTAACCCTGCATTTCAATGCATTTAAATTTTTCTGAGTCATAAACATGTATGTTGGGTGTCTGAAAGCATCATTTTTTTTTTATTTGATGGTCTTATAAAATATTTTGGAAAGTTAAGGTTACATAGTTACCAAAGCAGGTAACCAGTAATAACAGTGTAAAAATTGGGTTGTTTACTTCCGGTGCTGGTTACTTTCTTATATGCAATGAAATGTAGTGTGACATTTTCACTGTAGCACTGGAAAGGATTAAACTTTATTCATGCAAAGTATTTCTTTGGTTGAAATAAAGGTAAATACTGTACAATTTTTTTATTATTACAATTAAAAGTATAAAATTATTACTAAACTAGTTCATACGTTGTAAAAATGGACTATTCGGAATGGATTGAGACACAGAAAGCACGTTGAGGGAAAATTGCCTTGAAATGGGGGTTTACGGGTGTTTGCTAAGTCAAATGGGTGGACAGACAAGGCTGTATTCAGTGTATAGTGTTAGGTTTCTTTGGGACAGAATAAAAAGAACCTTGTATGGTCACAGATTTGCATACATGTTGCACACTGAGAAATTTGACCTATCAGAGGAATTTGATGTGTCTCATCTGTGTCATCAGAAGAGATGCATTAACCCTGAGCACCTGTCTTTCGAGCCGCCTCATATTAACCAAGACCGCCAAGTTTGTCGTGGTACACACCCAACAAGGTGTCGAAAACACAAACCCTACCAAGACTGTTTGATTTAAAATGGTAAAACAATAATGGTTTTAAAGAGAAGTCTTATTTTTCTGCATATGATATAATTTATGAAATACACTTTTGAATCAACATACATATATTACATTGAGACCTTTCTTATAGCTTGCCATGCTAATCCCCATTTTACGTGAGCCTCTGTGTCAAATTTTAAATCACCTTTACAGTTTTGTTTATACAACATGTGATTTTTCATTTCAGTGTTAACCATGAATCTGACAAGCATTTTGTTGAAAAATCTTATATGTGAATTGGTCTGCAGATGACACTTTAGCATTGAGGTATGTATCAACTAATGTCATGTTTTATTTTTGTTTTGGCCGCAAAAGTTTACAATTTGCCATTGTGCCATCTGTATTTTGCACCGACAAAACATCATCTAAACACTTGCCTTGGATTTATACACATCAGAATCCAGTCTCACATACTTAAATTTTATAATTCGTACCAAATTTTTTTTTACCAGCATTCAAAGGGACATAACCCTTTTTAAAACCATTTTGATGTATTTTTTATTACTCTTTCTCCTCATTTTCTAATGTAAAATACAAGAAAGTGGACTTTTTAGGTGTAAATCTATTAGAAATATACTGCAATAAATAAATGAAATGACTTTGATATCAGTAACAATAAATGATTGACTGAAAGGGAACCGTTATTTGACACACTCGTGGAACAGACCAAAAACTCAAGTTACACATAAGGGCTTGTAGAAACTTCGGTGGAGACTGTAAACATTTATAGAGACAGTTCTTTCAGCTAAAACACTTTAATTGTTGATTTGACATTACATTTCTTTCATTTTTTCTGGGAAAATAATTACATTTGCTTTATTTTTTAGGCAAAAGATATCAAGTTTTGATGAAAAAAGAAGGAAGAAGGAAAAATGGACCAAAACAGACCAAAACAGACAATCCTATTTAATTGTTTGAATGCTTAGATGATGAGTATATGATCAGATATTAGTCAACACTGCATTTTATAATGATACACTGAAAAAAGGATTTTTCGAAGAAATAAGACTGAAATCGCCGTTGGATATGGCCTTACATTATAGTGATTTTCTCTGAAACTATAGATCTGACTGAAACAAAACTTGGCAGTTATGCTTGAAATAACTTGCAATTGGAGGGAAAAAAATTACATTAAGTTTATTTGACATTTAGGTGTTCTTTAGGTGCAATACCACCAAATCATGATACGTCACATCCGGTTGCATACGAAAGTAGGTCTAAAAAATATTCCCTTGAATTTGACAGTTGTAGAAAATTAACCCTGCATTTCAATGCATTTAAATTTTTCTGAGTCATAAACATGTATGTTGGGTGTCTGAAAGCATCATTTTTTTTTTATTTGATGGTCTTATAAAATATTTTGGAAAGTTAAGGTTACATAGTTACCAAAGCAGGTAACCAGTAATAACAGTGTAAAAATTGGGTTGTTTACTTCCGGTGCTGGTTACTTTCTTATATGCAATGAAATGTAGTGTGAAATTTTCACTGTAGCACTGGAAAGGATTAAACTTTATTCATGCAAAGTATTTCTTTGGTTGAAATAAAGGTAAATACTGTACAATTTTTATTAAAAGTGCCAATTTAACAAAGACTAATAGGGGAAAATCAATGGTCGTATTACACCTAGAAAGAAGATTCTGTTTATATATTTTAGTTTAACATAGAAATTTGTATTGAAAATAAACTAAAACATAGATGACTGTTTTATTTGATGGCATCTATCTGTGATGCTTGTGTTTTGTCAGAATAAAGAGTACAAAGATAAGTGTTTCCCCTATCACACAGTGGGAATGGTAACTCCAATGAAAAAGGGCACCTAGAGCATGCAAAAGATTAACAAAAGGGCACATTAATTATGCTAAGAATCAAAGAAAGGGAAATGCATGGCTATATTGCATTGGTAAAGTATGGACTGACAGTTGTTGATGGAATTAGAGCTCAAGACAGCAATCAATAAAAGTGTAATGTTTAAAACATTTTAAGTTTTTAAATTTCCCGCCTGTATTTCTATTTTAAAGGTCCCTGTAAATATGCCATTCATACTGTAACGTGTAAATATATTGGATTTTTTTTAAGTTAAGGTTAAATCTCATATGGAGGTGCTTCTTTTTAAAGGAGTCTTATACTAAGAAAAATAAGTTTACTTCCGGTTTACTGGTTTACTATTTTGAAATGCATTACAAGAAAATTAATCGAAGGACCAGTTTAAAATCTTTTCACAAAATGGCGTCTTGTCAAAATTAAAACATTCAGAGAATTTAATGTTTCCATCGATTTTGTTTATTAAACAGAGTGAAACGATAACGATCTATCATAAAGCAGGTGAAATTGACAATCGGGGGTACTGAGAAATGCTTGCAAACTTTTTGTTTAAATAATTTTACTAGTTCACATGTTTGAAAGATTTAGTTTTCAGATTTGATCTTTTAATCGTTCAATCCAGATTGAGGAGAATTATGATACCGAAATAAATATCATCAAGTGAAAATAATAAAGAAGAAATAAGAAGAGAAACACACCTTAAGCCAATTCTCGATTTTATACATCGACCTTGAGTTCCCTACGGAAACGAAATAAATTCCGGAGAAAAAAAAGCGTACAGTAAAAATGATAACCCCCTCCCCCAAGTGTACGTTTTGTACACTTTGGAAAATGGTTGACAATTATTGATGACCCCTAAGTACGAACCCTACAAGTTAACACACTTGTACAATACGACGCAGCTCTAATTTGTACCTGTCCGTGTTTCTAACTGGCCACAAACACAGCTCTAATTTGTACCTGTCCGTGTTTCTAACTGGCCACAAACACAGCTCTAATTTGTACCTGTCCGTGTTTCTAACTGGCCACAACTTCTTATTTATTTCGCTGTCTGTAATAGTATCCAATATATAAGAGACAATGAACTCAAATATCAACGTACCGTATTTGGTAGTCTTCGTCTTCTTAGACTTATGACAATCTCTCCTGTACGTGTATATACGACAATGGTAACCGTACCATTCGTAAAGGAGAGTTGTGTCAAAGTGCATCGTTACAAGTATAAGACTTTCCTTTGGAACACTCCTTCAAATTTGACCTGACCAAATATTTACCCACTAAATATCTATGAAATATCTTATTATTTTCGATGTTTTACAAAACTTTATGCAAACAGATAAGATAAGACTTCTGCAGAACTGTAACTAAGGTAAACTATTGAACCTATTATACAACACCATCACACTACTTTTGTAACGTTTTTATTATGATACTTGATGAAATAAATCCATCGAGCTTCATGTATCAATAACATTATGGGTTAGGTTAAAAGCTCCTTAGTATTATATTGTATACTGTAAATTCAGATTTGTTTTATTATTGCGATTATGTAGCTTTAAACTGAAAAGCGATTTTGATTTTTGCGATTTTGAGAAAAATCCTGTTAAATTCATATAAAATATTTCAAAGTACGAGTTAAGTTATTGTGCTTCTAACCCTGTCGCGTTTTTCGCAATAATAAAAACTTCACAATTAACTCTAAATATACAGAAATTTGTAAACGAATCAAAATACTTTTTTTCTAATCTTTTCTATCTAATCTTTTTTTCTTATTATAAGTTATTTATTTATCAAATATGCTTCACTGATTGGCCAAAAAAGACAACTTTCGAGTTTGATGCATTACCGTCAAAAGCTTTGGTTTGAGTGAACATCGATCATACGCTTAATGGCGTCGTGACTTCCATTCCAATGATGAGCTATTGGTTAAAATGATAATGCTCTGTTGCACGAATTTTTTATCAAATTTACTTCTTATAATTGATATTCAGCACTGCTTTAAAAGGAGAGTAATTACATAACAAATATTTTTTTCTAGTTTATTCTGCATAGTAACGATCACAAAGACGCTTGATGAACTTTGATAGCGCAGGGATACAGGCCGCCCCTCTATCTGGTAAATGACATCACATAAACATACACAATTGACGAACATTTCCGGTGTGGTGGAACACAACTTGAAAAGGACTATCAGATAGACAAATTAACAGGTGAGCATTAATCATGTTAATTTTTTTATGATTTGTTAGTTTTTTTTTTGGAAATATCTACCTTGGGACATGTACATGTAGCTCATCAGCTGAATAATAAGTGCTCCGGTAAGTGATAAAAACAACACTTTTGTTCTACTGTTTATTTTCAGGCATTATAGAATCATGCAAATTGCTCGACTAAAACTTGCTTATTTTTCAGATAATGCTTTAAATTTGTAAATTTCCTACAATGAGACATCAGTATGAATAAAGCTAGATAAAGGTATAATATCAATTCATATGTGTTATTTGCTTTTTATTTGAACTGTTTGGAGCCAGGACTTTATCAAATTATGACCAACTGCAGAATAATATTGTTCCGTTGTTGTTAGTGCCTCTTTTTATAGTAACTGGTTGTGCTTGATATTCTCAATAAATCCACTTTGATACAATTTTTGAACTTTAAAATTAAGTCTTGTTGATACAATGTATGGTTACACATGTGACAAAACACAAACCGATTGGTGGAAGAAAGTATTTTTTTCTTGTACTACAATATAACATGTATTTCGAATGATTTTGACACAGCTCATATACCACTCACTGCTTGGAACATAGGAAGACCGGCTAGGGGAGGGTTGAGCACTCGTTAACATGTTTAACACCACCACATTCTTTATGCGCATGTCCCAAGGTAATAGTCTATCGTTCAGTGATTGTTGTTAGTTCATGTTTTCTTAATTTAATCGTTTCATATTTTCCTGTCAGGGCCTCTTATAGCTGACCAAACGGTATACCTTTTTTTTTTATTGTAAAAGGCCTTACTGTTTCCTATAAATGCTTACTCCATCATTTGAATAGCTGTCTTGATAGAAATCATACCACAACTATCATATTAAATGCGCATGACTTGTCTAAAAATGATCACCTTATAATGTTGTGTGGCTATCATTAATTTCTGTGAAAAAGAGCATGTATAATGTATGAATATGTCTAGAGTTATCTAAATAATATTCAATTGACAATATCTGGATTGTTAAGAGAGTACTGATGTTACCAGGTGTAATACCACCATTGATTTTCCCCTATCAGTCTTTGTTAAATTGGCACTTTTAAAAATAATGTACAGTATTTACCTTTATTTCAACCAAAGAAATACTTTGCATGTATAAAGATTAATCCTTTCCAGTGCTACAGTGAAAATTTCACACTACATTTCATTGCATATAAGAAAGTAACTATAACCGGAAGTAAACAACCCAATTTTTACACTGTTATTTACTGGTTACCTGCTTTGGTAACTATGTAACCTTAACGTTCCAAAATATTTTATAAGACCATCAAATAAAAAAAGAATGATGCTTTCAGACACCCAACATACATGTTTATGACTCAGAAAAATTTAAGTGCATTGAAATGCAGGGTTAATTTTCTACAACTGTTAAATTCAAGGGAATATTTTTTTTTTGGGCCTACAACCGGATGTGACGTACCATGATTTGGTGGTATTACACCTAAATTGAAGATATATACCTCAAACGTGCTTATACATGAAACTCTTGTAAAAATGTTTATGTGAATTTCACATAGATTTAGATTCACATGAATTTAACGTGAATTGAGATTTACCCGAATTTCCCGTGAACATTACAAACAAAATGTTTTTTTTTACATGATTGTATTTAATTTAGAAAATCAAAAATAATAATTTAATAACTTTACTTTTAAACATTTCATGAATTTCGCGTGAAAAAAATATGACGTGATTTTCACGTGAATTCCATCGAGAGTCACGTGAAACTCACATGACCTGATTTAACGTGTGTTTAACGTATAAGCTCGTTTGAGATGAATTTCACGGGAAATTCAAGTAAATTGCCTGTCTAGAGATATATGTAAAGGTGTTATTATGACATTTGAAACATTACATACAAATATAGCATGTACCTCTTACGCCAAATTAAAAATGCACTTAATATAGCTTATATATATATTCCTTTGTCATGAGTTCATGTTAGTTTATGGGAATTTCCTTGGATATTCTGTCATTGATTACATAATTTGTATTACAAATCTCAAAATAAAACATCAAGAGTCAACTAATGTAGGTAATTGTGTTATTTATAGGTTTAATATTCGTTGTTCATTTCCTTGTATTAATTTAGTACAATACCTTTCATCAATCACTACATACATGTTTAAAGCTATATATTTATTTTTATATATTAATTTAAATTCCTAAAATGAAATTTTTGTTAGTGACAGTCCATCAAATTGAAGCTTTAAATCGCACTACCTATAGTAGTTCAAGTTATTTGTAAGAAAATATCTCAAGTGTATATAATATTCATCAATCACTACATACATGTTTATTGCTATATATTTATTTTTATATCTACTAGAACACACCCGCGAAATCGCGGGCATATACAGCTTGTGAACTGTTGTAGGGGGATTTTTTGTAAAAGATATTATGTATGGAGAATTTCATAAAAGGTATCAAAAGCCCTCTCCCTTTTTCCAAAGTCCGATATTTTTTTCCTTTCTATTAAATTCAATTATTTTCGTGTTTCTGGCCTCAGACAACAATTATTCTTCTCCTTTGCTATACAATGCATCTTTTGGTAAAAGTCAAATTAAATCAAAAAATTGCACCGCTTTAAACATGAAATAAATGTAACTGCTTATATATAGACCATTATTAGTCTAATAAAATATGCTTCTAGGACAATCAATCAGCGCCTTTTCTTTTGAGAACCTTATAAACATGCCAATGGTAGGATATGAATCTTGTATAAATGATTAAGACCGACTTAGGCTAAGTTGAGGGGTGGTCGGAGGGATCCTGATCCCGAAATCCCGGGCTTAAAAACACGAAATCTCGAGATGCAGAATTTAAAGAAATTCATATCTCGAAATCCTGAAAATTGAAAAATATATTCCCGGATCCCGTAAGGATCAATTGCAATCTCCAAATCCCGAACTTAAGGTGGTACCCAACACTTTCACTAAAATTAATTTGGCTCGTTTAATTTTCATAAAATTTTGACAGAGTATTTACTTTGACCCTTTGACAAAAATATAAAAATTTCAAAAAATTTGAACCAACCATTTTGTCAGAAATATTACACTGGTTATATAGCAATTTGACACTGATTTTGATCATTAAGAAGCTCAATATTCCCTTAACAATACAACGTAATTAAAACGTTCAGCTGATTTTACAGAGTTATCTCCCTGTAGTGTTAGGTACCACCTTAAAACACCCGATCCCGACGTTCCAAAAAAGGTCCTGCCTCCCTCTAATCTCTACCCTACATTCATTTTTGCCAAATCACTACTTTCACTTTCAACAATAAGTTTTTATGCCCCATTTATGGGCATTGTGTTTTCTAGTCTGTGCATCCGTGCGGACGTCCGTTCGTTCGTCCGTCCGTCTGTCCCGCTTCAGGTTAAAGTTTTTGGTCGAGGTAGTTTTTGATAAAGTTGAAGTCCAATCAACTCGAAATTTAGTAAATAAAGTGCCGATGTGGCATCCGTGTACTATGGACACATTCTTGTTTCAACATGTTTTACTTATTTTAATATATATATGCAACTGGTATGACCCCTTAAATAGTAAACATTTCAAAGAAAACAGTAGACAGAGTATAATAGTTGTGGTTCTTGCGATCTAAACACCATGATATGGAGAACGCTCTGATTGGCCTATTTATTTTTCATTTTTGTTATCTATCATACGATTGGTTGTACTTGTACATGTTTCAAACCGGAAGTCTTATCTATGACTAAAATTCAGTCTAATGACGGAATCAATATCCGGACTCCTTTTTTGTCGTTTTTCTCCAAAACAATCTCAATCTGAATAATCATAAGAATGGATGACAAATGCGACTATGCATGTTACCTATAGAACACAGAGGTATGATGATTAATTTATCGTGGAAGGAAGAGAAGCGACACACAAAATGTGGTCTTCTCGTTTAATAGTATAGATACATTTTCCTGTCCCCAATAACCTATGACTTATGATACTTTTACTGAAATTCTTCAGTCATTCAATATTTTACAAAATTCTTCGAACAACAATTTACATACTTTAAACTACGCTCTGAATGCCCGCGATTTCGCGGGTGTGTTCTAGTTGTGTTGTAAAGGGAATACTAAGCTTCTTACTATGGCACGCCTGAACCACTTTTATAGATAATCCTAGATTATCTCAGATAAACTAGGATTTTTTCAGATAAACTAGGATTATCTCACTATTTTACATTAAGCTCAGATAAACCGGGATTATCTCGATTTTTTTCAGATAATCCCGGTTTATCTCAGAGTTTTCAGATAAACCGGGATTTTCTCCCGATAATGAATTTTCTATATTTTCTAAGATAAACTAGAATTTTCTCGAATTTGAATTAAGAATTAAGCTGAGATAATCCTAGTTTATCTGAGATAACCGGGATTTTCTGAGAAAATCCGGGATTATCTGAAAATTCTGAGAAAATTGATTAACTTAACTAGGAGCCAATAGAAAGTCACGACACATTGGAGGAAAATTTCATGGTAATAAGGGATAAGATGAAAGATAAGGCTCTTACGGGAAAAGTTTTAGAACGTTTAATTTTCCTAATTTGATAAAAAAAATAACAATTGATATATTCAGAATGTACATATGAAAAGTATATCGATAATAACGAAGATCCGAGGGAATGAACAATTTAGATAATTGTCTTGAGAGTTTCTTTTAAGAAATTTGAATGTTATATCCGTATTTTTTTTTTTTTTTTTTTTTTTTTTTTTTGGCGATAATGAAATATGTAAAACAAAAACTGGCATCCGCAGATTTAATAAGGCCGGACAAATAAATAAAATGTTGAAATAAGTTAAGCAAAGGTTGGCATACACCATTTCGAAGTTTTAAAGAGTTTCGTTTAGAAAGTTATAATCTTATCAAAAAAAAAATATCACCCGCAGTTTTTCGTGTGTGTGAAGTTAGCAGCCGGTTCGTTATTCGATATTCGATATTCGATATTCAATATCCAACCGGCTGCTAGCAGTCGGTTGGATATTCAGAATTTTGTTGAAAATTATAAAAAAAAAATAATAATACTTAATAACATTAAAAGCATTATCTTCATAGTTAAGAGGACTGATAAGATACGTAGGAAATCGTTTCATGACCTCTACAAGCAAGCCTATCGTAATTAGCCTATCGTAAATTCTCGTTGTTCTCGAATATAAACTCTTTTCTAACTTGCATATATTTGTCTTTATGTATATATAATAATCTTAAACCAAAAAGAAAAACCGATAACTCTAGAAACATTTTGGAATATAAATAAAAAAAATTAAGGAGCGCCAAAAAAAGAAATTTATAATGAAAATCTACCTGAGACCGCTTGAATGAGGATGAGAGCCCCCCCTCCCCCCCTGAACTTTCAATGTGCTTCAAATTGATGTAAAGCATAGACTCTGTATATATAACGGTTGTATTAGAAGAATTTCAAGGAATAAATCGTCTTCGATATCTACAGTGGAGATCACTTCTAACATCTCATTAAATCTGTCAGAATCTGTCAGGAGAACTGTTCTAGGACAGTACGTAGAACTGTCAGCCTGACACCTTTTAGTCAGTTCTAGCTAAAACAATTCTAACCTAGAACTGATTTGGTCAGTTCTACCTAGAACTGATTTGGTCAGTTCTACCTAGAACTGATTTGGACAGTTCTACCTAGAACTGATTTGCTCAGTTCTACCTGGAACTGATTTAGACAGTTCTACCTAGAACTGATCCTGACAGTTCTACTTCTAGAACAGTTCTACGATTAAAATTGATTACAAATTCTACGGCTAAAATTGATTTATAAATTCTAAGACTTCGGCAAAATGGCGATTAATATAATATAGAGTTTTGCTATTTTGCCGTTTTTTTAGATTTTTAAGCAGATGGCAGTTAGGTCCGCTGCTGTATGCCCTGAGGTAATCGGTGCCCTCAGGTAATCGTGGCAATAGTGCCCATATGCGTAGTAATAACATGATCTAAAAATAGAATAAACTAAAAATACATCATTGTACTTTCTATTTCGACTGACAGTATATGTGCGAAAAATAGGAGAAAACAGGAACACATACAATTTTTTACAATAAGTTACGACAAATAATTCACGAAAAAAATCCAAATATTTGGTTTATTTGTGATCATTGCAACGTGAACAGATATTTATTTAGTGAAACGTAAATGACTTAAAATAATTAAATAGAAAACACTTTTTGAATGGCGATTTAAACTTTTATAATAATAGTTGTCAAAAACTGGTTTCATAGAGATTTATGTAAATAAATGTATATACAATTATTTAAACTAACTATTAAAGAATAAAAGTTATCCACACATGCCTAAGGCAGCAAACATTTGATTTTCGGGGGGTGGGGGGGGGGCTATGGATTTTTTTCCTTCGGCGAAAGACAATATTTTTTGGAGACAGGTCGAAAACATTTCTTTTCTTTCATTTCAATTTTAGCATTACATATAGTGGCAGAACAATTAGAAACAAACTTTTAAAAAAAAACCATAGCCCCCCCCCCCCCCCCCCTGAAAATGAAATGATTGCTGCCTAAGTTTCGTGAATGTCCTGTTGAAACTTTGACTATCATTGTGTTTGGTAATATATGACACTTACATATGGACAGATTACGCATATATTGATTTTGGTTACTTCTTTTAAAGTAACATAAGTAGAAAATGATAACATTTAATAGATAGGTTATTAAAATCAGTCCATCTTGTTCGACTGCATGAGGGGCAATGGCGGATCCATTCATTTTTTTTTTAAAATGGGGGAGTCCCCAATCCAGGACACAAGGAGGGGGTTCCAACTATATGTTCCCATTCAAATGCATTGATCTCCCAAAAAAAGGGTTCCTATCCCCAGAACACCCCTGGACCCACCACTGAGCTGTTACAAAAAATATCGCTATAAACTGTCACGGCATTATTTGAATTTAAGTGTACTGCATGCATCTTGCACTGTAAGATTAGCATTAACACTAATGCAAAATTGTTAAATAATTACCACTTTCGTTGGTTTTTTCTTATCTTTATTTGAAATGTATTTTATTTAAAGCTTCTTTGTGTACCATTCTTTGTTTATTCGAAAGGGGTAGTAGATATATATATATATATACAATTAAAATAGAAGAACCTAGATAACGATATGTATGCGTTCAATAATGATACATATAAAAAAGAAGCTGTGGTATAAATCCCAATGAGACAACATGTCCACAAAAGGACACAGAAATTAACAACTGTAGGTCACCGTACGGCCTTCAACAATGAGCAAAGTCCATATCGCATTGTCATCTATAAAAGGTTCAGAAATAACAATGAAATCCAATCAAACGAGAAAAACTAACGGCCTTAATTATATTAAACAAATGAACAAAAACAAATATGTAGCACAAACTAGTAAACAAACGACAACCACTAAATTACAGGCTCCTGACTTGGGGCAGGCACATACGGTTTTTTTTTTTTCTTATAAAAGTTGTACAAACAATCGATATGTGAAAAGTATTCCATCAATTATATCAAAGTATAAATAATCATAAATCTTTATCATTTAAGCAAAGCATACATTTATAGATCCGTATTTTACTCGATTGGCTTTAAAATAGTTAATAATATATAACACTAACATATGGACAGATTACGCATATATTGATTTTGGTTACTTCTTTTAAAGTAACATAAGTAGAAAATGATAACATTTAATAGATAGGTTATTGAAAATTAGTCCATCTTGTCCGACTGCATGAGGGGCAGTGGCGGATCCATCCATTTCAAAAAGGGGGGTTCCCAATCCAGGACACAAGGAGGGGGTTCCAACTATATGTTTCCATTCAAATGCATTGATCTCCAAAAAAAGGGTTCCTATACCCAGAACACCCCTGGACCCGCCACCGTCCATTGTTCAACTACTAAATTGTCTGTTTTACTTACTAGTACACTTGGTACAATAAAAAACCTGATAATAAATTGTTCAAATAAGGCCTTTGAAAATAGTGGAATTAATTACTTTTGGAGTGTCAAAAACTCGTTGGAAGTACTTGATAAATTGCATGCATATATTGGTGATTTTAAATCTGTTCAAAGTTTTGATTTTTCTACCCTATATACCACTTTGCCTCATATTCTTATTAAGAAAGAATTCACATCCCTAATTAACTGGGCATTTAAAAAGTCGGAATGCGAGTACATATGTTCAAACTCTTTGCGATCATTTTTTAGTAGCAATAAACAAAAGAACTATGTCAATTGGACATGCTTTGATACTATTTATGCGCTTGAATTTTTATTTGATAACATTTTTGTTCGCTTTAGAGATTCCGTATATCGTCAAGTTATTGGAATTCCAATGGGGACTAACTGTGAACCAATTATTGCGGACCTGTTTTTGTATTGTTATGAGTTACAATTTATGACTTAAATTAGCTAAGACCCATCAAAACAATATTTGATACAAACATTTAACAATACTTTTAGATATTTGGATGATGTATTGGCTCTCAATAATAACGACTTCCCTATGTATACTAAAGAAATTTATCCTGTAGAACTTACTTTAATTAAAACTAATGATAACAATGACCACTGCCCTTTCCTCGATCTTGATATCTATATCATAAACGGGAAGATTAATACAAAAATTGTTGATAAAAGAGATGTTTTTTTCATTTCCTATTGTTAATTATCCATTTGTAGATGGTGACGTTCCCTTGTCATCATCTTATGGTGTTTTTATATCTCAACTTGTACGATTCTCTCGTGTATGTAACAACGTATTAGATTTTAGCGATAGAAATTTATGTATTACTAAAAACTTATTACACCAGGGTTTTCGATATCACAAACTGGTCAAAACATTTACTAAATTTTATCATCGGTATAAGGAAATAATTCGTAAATATAACTCAACATGCAGACACCTTATACGTTCAGGTATTTCACATTCAATTTTTTATGGAAGTATTCTATATAAAGAACAAAAATGTCAGTATTCTCCTCAGAAACTAACAAAACCTTTAAATAGACTTATTAAAAAGGGATATAGTTACGAAACTGTTGTCAGGTCATTAAAGATTGCATATTTTGGCTTTAATATTGATTCACTGATAGAATCTTCGAATCGGAACTAAACACATCTATTTCTAAAAAACAGTTGTTGGCATGACACGGGTTATGTTCTTCTCATATATTTTATGATAGTATGATACTAAACCCCTAACGGGAGGGATTGTGCCTGATATTCATATGATGAACACATAATCTTTCAATCAGTTTAATTGAGGTCTGGAGCTGGCATGTAAGTTAACTGCTAGTAGTCTGTTGTTATTTATGTACTTTTGTCATTTTATTTATTTTCTTTTGTTACATCTTTTGACATCGGACTCGGACTTCTCTTGAACTGAATTATAATGTGCGTATTGTTATGCTTTTACTTTTCTACACTGGCTAGATGTATAGGGGAGGGTTGAGATCTCATAAACATGTTTAACCCCGCCGCAGTTTTGCGCATGTCCCAAGTCAGGAGCCTCTGGCCTTTGTTAGGCTTGTATGATTTTAAATTTTAGTTTCTTGTGTATAATTCGGAGTTTAGTATGACGTCCATTATCACTGAACTATTATGCATATTTTTAGAGGCCAGCTGAAGGACACCCACAACTGCGGGAATTCTCGCTACATTGGAGACCCTTTGGTTGCCTTCGGCTGTTGTCTGCTCTATGGTCGGGTGGTTGTCGCTTTGACATATTCACCATTTCCTTTCTCAATTTTAATAACTATGTTTCTGATCTAATTTTGTATTCTATAAACGGCATCTATATATTTACACTACAAATCTACAACTCTCAGTCTATGGCTACACGTGCTGATCTTATCTATATTCATGCATAATATTCATTAGCTGTGTATGAGTATCAAAATCGTATCATACGCGATGATGACCAGCCAGTACACACTGTAAGGATTTTATTCACCAGTATTAAAAAAGAGAAACATTGCAGTACGAACAGTAATCTATTTTTTTTTTTTCATTTGACATTACTTTGAAAGTAACGTAGTTACAAGCACGGGTTATATAGTATATAACTGCTTTTTTAAAATGTTAATTGTCTTAATCAATCTTATTTGAGAGATGTTGGATATTTTCAAGGAAAAACTTCACTTCTCCAGTGGACTTTTGTACATGTTCTGATAACCTTAGGTCATCTCTAAATTACTGTGTATTTCCTGTATCTCAGATCATATCTATGATTGCTCACATGGTGAGGTTACCTCAGTCACCTCTGTATGATTGAACATTGTGAGTTACCTAATATTACCTCTGTATTGCTGTACATGGTGAGGTTACTCTGTATTACTGCACATACTCGTATTACCACACTTTGTATAAACTTTACAAAACACTATTTTTTTTAGTTTTCCTCAGGGCACTTCTGCATTTCTATACATGGCCAAGTGCACATGTTAACTAATGTCATTTCTTAACTACTGTATATAAATATGTAACCTCAGAATACCTCTGTATGTTAGAATATGGTGAGGTTACCTAAGGTCACAACTTCATGGTCATTGTACCAGCTGCATGTTACCACAGATAAACTTTGCAAAACGCTAATTTTCTACAAACCTCAGGTTACCACAATTGAATGTTCATAACTCCCTTCGTCAGCTTAGTCAGTACAGATTACATCTATGTTCTTTTTTTTTCACGGACAGGCTACCTCAGGTCATCTGTAAATTACTGTACATGACCAGGTTACCTCAGGTCATCTGTAAATTACTGTACATGACAAGGTTACCTCAGGTCATATGTAAATTACTATACATGACTAGGTTACCTCAGGGAACCATTGTACTACTGTGCATGGTAAGGTTACCTCAGGGAACCATGGTACTACTGTGCATGGTCATGTTACCGAGGGAACCATTGCACTACTGTGCATGGTCAGGTTACCTCAGGGAACCACTGGACTACTGTGTATGGTCAGGTTACCTCAGGGAACCATTGTACTACTGTGCATGGTCATGTTACCGAGGGAACCATTGCACTACTGTGCATGGTCAGGTTACCTCAGGGAACCACTGGACTACTGTGTATGGTCAGGTTACCTCAGGGAACCATTATACTACTGTGCATTGTCATGTTACCTCAGGGAACCTTTGTACTACTGTGCATGGTCAGGTTTCCCCAGGGAACCATTGTACTATTGACATGGTCAGATTACTTCAGGGCACCATTGTACTACTGTGCATTGCCAGGTTACCTCAGGGAACCTTTGTACTTCTGTGCATTGTCATGTCTCCTCAGGGAACCACTCTACTACTGTGCATGGTCAGGTCACCTCAGGGAACCATTCTACTACTGTGCATGGTAAGGTACCTCAGGGAATCATTGTACTACTCTGCATTGTCAGGTTTCCTCAGGAAACCATTGTTCTACTGTACATGGTTATTTAACCTTAGGGAACTATTGTATTACTGTGCATTATCATGTAACCTCAGGGAACCATTGTACTACTGTGCATGGTTAGGTTACCTCAGGAAACCATTGTAATACTATGCATTGTCAGGTTACTCAGGGAACCACTGTTCAACTATGCATTGTCAGGTTACTCAGGGAACCACTGTTCAACTATGCATGGTCAGGTTACCTCAGGAATACCTTGTACTACTGTGCATTGCTAGGTTACCTCAGGGAACCATTGTACTACTGTGCATGGTAAATTTATCTCAGGGAACCATTGTACTACTGTGCATGGTCAGGTTACCTCAGGGAACCATTTTACTACTGTGCATGGTCAGGTTACCTCAGGGAACCATTGTACTTCTATGTATGGCCATGTTACCTTAGGAAATCATTGTACTACTGTGCATGGTCATGTTACTACAAGGAACCACTGTACTACTGTGCATGGTCATGTTACCTCAGGGAACCACTGTACAACTGGGCATGGTCAGATAACCTCAGGAAAGCATTGTACTACTGTGCAGGGAACCTTTGTACTATTGTGCATGGTCAAGTCTCCTCAGGGAATCATTGTTCTACTGTGCATGGTCATGGTCCCTCAGGGAATCATTGTACTGCTGTGTATTTTAAGGTTACCTCAGGGAACCATTGAACTACTGTGCATGATCAGGTTACCTCAGGGAACCATTGTACTACTGTGCATGGTCAGGTTACCTCAGGGAACCATTGTACTACTGTGCATGGTCATGTTACCTCAGGGAACCACTGTACAACTGGGCATGGTCAGGTAACCCCAGGGAACCGTTATACTAATATGCAGGGAACCATTGTACTGTGTATGGTCAGGTTACTTAAGTGAACCATTGTACTACTGTGTATGGTAGGTAACCTCAGGGAATCATTGTACTACTGTGCATGGTCATGTTACAACAGGTAACCACTACACAAACGTTGTTCTACTGTGCATGGTCATGGTACCTCAGGGAACCATTGTACTGTTGTGTATTGTGATATTACCTCAAGGAATCATTGTACTGCTGTGCATGGTCAGGTTACCTCAGGGAACCATTGCACTACTGTGCATGGTCAGGTTTCTTCAGGGAACCATCGTACTACTGTGCATGGTAGGTAACCTCAGGGAATCATTGTACTACCCTGCATGGTCAGGTTACTTCAGGGAACAATTGTACTACTGTGCATGGTAAGTAATTAGGGAATCAATGCACTACTGTGCATGGTCGGGTTACTTCAGAGAACCATTGCACTACTGTGCATGATCAGGTTACTTCAGGGAACCATTGAACTACTGTACATGGTCATGTTACCTCAGGGAACCATTTTACTACTGTGCATGGTCAGTTTATCTCAGGGAACCATTTTACTACTGTGCATGGTCAGGTTACCGAAGGAACCATTGTGCTTCTGTGCATGGTCAGGTTACCTCAGGGAACCATTGTGCTTCTGTGCATTGTCAGGTTTCCTCAGGGAACCCTTGTACTACTGTACATGGTCATGTTACCTCAGGGAACCACAGTACTTCTGTGCATGGTCAGGTTACCTCAGGGAACCATTGTACTACTGTGCATTGTCATGTTACCTCAGGTGACCATTGTTCTACTGTGCATGGTCAGGTTTCCCAAGGGAATCATTGTACTTCTGTACATGGTCAGGTTACTGCAGGGAACCATTGTACTTCTGTGCATTGCCAGGTTACCTCAGGGAACCAATGTACTACTGTGCATGGTTAGTTTATCTCAGGGAACCATTGTACTACTGTGCATGGTCAGGTTACCTCAGGGAACCATTGTACTACTGTGCATTGTCAGGTTTCCTCAGGGAACCATTGCACTACTGTACATGGTCATGTTTCCTCAGGGAACCACTGTACTACTGTGCATGGCCAGGTTACCTCAGGGAACCATTGTGATACTGTGCATTGTCATGTTACCTCAGGAAACATTGTACTACTGTGCATGGTCAGGTTTCCCCAGGGAACCATTGTACTACTGTACATGGTCAGATTACTTCAGGGAACCATTGTACTTCTGTGCATGGTCAAGTTTCCTCAGGGAACCATTGTTCTTCTGTGCATGGTCAGGTTACCTCAGGAAACAATTGCACTACTGTGCCTGGTCAGATTACTTCAGGAACCATTGTACTACTGTGCATGGTAGGTTTCCTCAGGGAACCATTGTACTAATGTGCATGGTCAGGTTACCTTAGGGAACCACTGTACAACTGTGCATGGTCAGGTTACCTCAGGGAAACATTGTACTCGTGTGCATGGTCAGGTTACCTCAGTGAACCACTGTACAACTGTGCATGGTCAGGTTATTCATAAAGATAGACAAGAATGAGATTTACAGATAATTTAGTAGACTGAATTTTTTTCTGAACTCATTTTTTTCTGTTTGTTTATAGGTTTATGGTGAATGGAAACATAAATATAGACGATAGGGTCTTTGCATCGGAACTAAACACATTTATTTCTGAAAAAACAGTTGTTGGCATGACACGGGTTATGTTCTTCTCATATATTTTATGATAGTATGATACTAAACCCCTAACGGGAGGGATTGTACCTGATATTCATATGATGAAGACATAATCTTTCAATCAGTTTAATTGAGGTCTGGAGCTGGCTTGTCAGTTAACTGCTAGTAGTCTGTTGTTATTTATGTATTATTGTCATTTTATTTATTTTCTTTTGTTACATCTTTTGACATCAGACTCGGACTTCTCTTGAACTGAATTTTAATGTGCGTATTGTTATTCTTTTACTTTTCTACATAGGCTAGAGGTATAGGGGGAGGGTTGAGATCTCATAAACATGTTTAACCCCGCCGCAATTTTGCGCCTGTCCCAAGTCAGGAGCCTCTGGCCTTTGTTAGTCTTGTATGATTTTAAATTTTAGTTTCTTGTGTATAATTCGGAGTTTAGTATGACGTCCATTATCACTGTACTATTATGCATATTTTAGAGGCCAGCTGAAGGACACCTACGGGTGCGGGAATCCTCGCTACATTGAAGACCCATTGGTTGCCTTCGGCTGTTGTTTGCTCTATGGTCGGGTGGTTGTCGCTTTGACATATTCACCATTTCCTTTCTCAATTTTATTTTAAAAAAATCTTGCATCTTTTGGGGATATCATTCCAGGAAAGTGGAAGGATATCATGTTTACTTGAAGTGGTGAGGTCTAGTAAAAATAGCAAACAGAAAGTAGAAAAAAATGAGTTGACTTCAGGATTGCGTAACGTTTTATTCTTCGTGGCAAGACCCCCTTTTTTCAATTAAATCACCATTTCGCTTTGGTACATCCATGATATGAACATGATTTTTTTTCTAAGATCAGCTGTTTTGCATGTAAGCCTATGGAGCAGTCAATAACAAGACTGCAACATTATGTTAATTTGATTTGAATCGATTATATTTGTTGTTATTTTTTGGGTTACCTGAGGTAATCCTGTTATGAAAGAATACTTCGTAGATACTTTGCTGGTATATGCATTTATGCTGTAATTACACAATTTCTTAATTTAAAATGTAGGACTTCATAGATTTGTATTGTTTATGCGATTATATGTAAATGTTAAACGAGTTCACCTGAGTTAAATGGGTTGTATTTGGTGTTATAGTTGGGGTTACCTGAGGTAACCCTGTCATGAATGAATACTTCGTAGATACTTTGCTAGTCTTTACATTAATTGTAATAAACCAACTTATTCATTTTGAATGTAGGACGTCATTGAAGTTATATTGTTTATGGGATATATATGTAAAGGTGATCTCAAATAACTTCAGTTAAGTGGGTTATATTTGCAATTATATTTGGGTTACCTCAGGTACCCCTGTTATGAAAGAATGCTTATTAGATAGTTTGTTAGTGTAAACATTTATGTTGTAATGAAACAATTTCTTTATTTTACATGTAGGACTTCACAGATGTAAATTGCTTACGCGATATTTAGAAAATGCGATCTGTCTTAACTCGATTTAAATGGATTATACTTGTAGCTATTTTATGGGTTACCTGAGGTAACCCTGTCATGACAGAATACTTAGTAGATACTTTATTAGTATATGTATTTATGGTCTAATAAACCAACTTCTTCATTTTCAATGAAGGAATTCATTGAAGTTATATTGTTTATGTGATGTAAATGTAAAGGTGATCTGAATTAACTTGAGTTAAATTGGTTGTAATTGCTGTTATTGCTTGGGTTACCTCAGGTAACCCTGTTATGAAAAAAATATTAGTAGATACTATGCTAGTGTATACATTTGTATTTTAATCACACAATTTCTTAATTTAAAAATGTAGGGCTTCATAGATTTGTATTTTTTATTTGATGTTATTGTTATGGTTACCCGAGGTTATCCTGTCATGTAAGAACACTTTGTAGATAGTTTTCCAGAATATACATTTAAGTTGTAATAAACGATTTACTTTTTTATAAATTTGAACTTCATAGATGTGTATTGTTTATATGATATTTAGGAAAGGCGACTTAAGTTAACTTGATATGAATGGATAATACTTGTTATTATTTTATGGGTTACCTGAGGTAACCCTGTCATGACAGAATACTTAGTAGATACTTTATTAGTATATGTATTTATGGTCTAATAAACCAACTTCTTCATTTTCAATGTAGGAATTCATTAAAGTTATATTGTTTATGTGATGTATATGTAAAGGTGATATGATTTTACTTGAGTTAAATAGGTTGTTTTTGTTGTTATTGTATTGGTTACCTCAGGTAACCCTGCTATGAAAGAATTCTTAGTAGATACTTTGCTAGTGTATACATTTATATTTTAATTACACAATTTCTTAATTTTATAATAGAATGTAGGACTTCATAGATTTGTATTGTTTATGTGATGTATATATAAAGTTACCTCAGTTTACTTGAGTTTAATGGTTGTATTTGTTGTTATAATTGGGGTTACCTCAGGTAACCCTGTCATGAATGAATACTTCAGATCATTAATTGAACTTTTATAAAAAAAAAAAAAAAAAAAGTTTATAATTTTACCAGCCATTCCCACCCTACACGTACATACGAAATGAATGATCGGTGAAAACAAATAATAAAATCATTTGGGAAGTTTGTTGACATCTTTGGTATTTGGTCACATTAAAATTTGGTATTAAGATCTATCTAAATAAGAACTATATTTTCGTGCGTATTTAATCAATGACGCATTACCACGATTACCTCAGGGCACCGATTACCTCAGGGCATACAGCAGCGGACCTAACTGCCACCTGCGATTTTTAATCGGCAAGAGAACATGTTTAACACCGCCATATTCTGCATGTACTGTATGTGCCTGCTCCAAGTCAGGAGCCTGTAATTCAGTAATTTTCTTTTGTTGATAATGTGTTACATAAATTATTTGTTTTTCTTTCATTTTTTGTACACTAATCACAATGTAGGCCGTTAGTATTATCGGGGGGGAGGGGGGAGGGGGGAGGGGCAATATTATTTGAATTGAATTGTTTTACATTTGTCATTTGGGAGTCAGGTAAACTGGTCCGCCGTTCTATCTATAGCTTCGCGTCAGTGTAGCGATAAGTGAACACAACAGGGGTCCAGTTTAAGAGTCAGGATGGCTCGTTTCACATAACAAACTTATCTGACCTCATTAACCAAATGTAATAACTTGTTTCCCAATCCACTATTATATATGTTTTAAATTAAACTTAACTGACCATATTTGCTCTTCATCATGTTAATCTATATATATCTAGCTGCACACTGCAGTAATCCTGTTATATTTTTAGGCAAGGATGTATTGTAAAAATGACAGCAGTTACTAGTATATTGGAAAAAATGACTTCAAAATTTTGTTTGCACTCAATTTATAGAACTAACATGTCCTCTTTTTATTCAAAATAGTGAATCGTATACAAATGTGATATTTGTTTACAAGTAGTTTTCATACCTCGAACGGACCTGTTTACATGGTTTAACGAAAATATTTTGACCGCATCAATATAAACTGACATTATTTGCTCTTTCTTTCTGCAAATCTATATAGCTGCATAGTAATTTAGTTATAATTTTAGGTCAAGAGGGACTGCGGTATGGGCTTTGCTCAGTGTTGAAGGCCGTACGGTAATCTATAGTTGTTAATGTCTGTGTCATTTTGGTCTCTTGTTGACAGTTGTCTCATTGGCAATCATACCACATCTTCTTTTTTAAAGTTACAGCAATATTGGAAAACAATGAGTTTGACCACAAAACTTTGTTCGCATCAATTTATAGTGCCAGTATGTACTCTTTTTATTCAAAATATTGAATCGTAAACAAACAATTAGTAGTTTTCATACTTCAGACTGAGTCGTGTAATAAAATCTTTCGACCGCATCAACCAGAACTGACCAAATTTGCTTTTTTATGTAAACCTATATAGCTGCACAGTAATTCAGTTATAATGTTAGGTCAAGAGGGACTGTAGTATATAGATAGCTGCAATATTGGAAATCAATGACTCATATGATAAAATTATTTGTCTGCATCAATCGAAACTGACCATACATGCCATGTTTGACAGCATCAACCAAAACTGACCATATTTGACCACATCAACCAAAACTGACCATATTTACTCTTTTTTATGTAACTCTTATAGTCGCATAGTAAATCTGTAATATTTTTATGTAAGGATGGATTGTATAATACAAATGATAGAAATATTGGAACACAACATGCACAATGCTACCTTATTCCGTTTGCATCAATTTAGAGTGCCAGCATGTCCTCTTTTTATTCAAAATATTGCATCATAAAAAAATATCAGTAGTTTTCATACCTCAGACTGACTGGTATAACAAAGTTATTTGTCCGTATCAACCAAAACTGACCATATTTGCACTTTATTTATATGTACATGATGTAAATCTTAATACATGTAATATAGCCGCAAAGTAAATCACTTATATTTTTATATCAGGATGGATTGTATATTGTAATATAGATTAAAGCAATATTGGAAAACAATGACTACGAAATTATGCTCGCATCAGTGTATAGTGCCAACATGTCCTCTTTTTATTCAAAATTTTGAATCGTGAACTAAGTTCAGTAGTTTTGATATCTCAGACTGACTCATATAACAAACTTATTTGTCTGCATCAACCAAAACTGGCCATATTTGACATCATCAACCAAAACTGACCATACATGTAAGTGACAGCATCAACCAAAACTGAACATATTTACACTTTTATTATCTTGTAAATATATATGGCTTCATTGTAAACTAATAATATTTCTATGTCAGGGTGGATCGTATGATAAAGATGACACCTGAACTTTGGAACACAATGTATACCACATCAATTTAGCGCACCATTATTTCCTCTCTATATCCATAATAATGAACCGTCACTTTAGTGACTTTTTAAGTCAGTAGTTAGTGATGGTTTTTTTTTTTTAAACAAAACTATATAACGGCATCATCCAACACTCACATGACTGATTCTTATACAGTAACTTTATTTTAAAATGAAAAGTACATGTATCAGAAGTTCTCTTCTTGGAATAGTATACTGTTAATCATGTAAACATAATTTGAAGAAGGCAAAGAAAAATGATTGATTTTGTTTGTAGCCTAACGTCCAGGGGCAAATGTTTCATCCTAGTCCAAATAATTATGACGTCTTGAAAGGCTATTATAATTTTTTTTCTTTGACGCCTTGTTTAGCTTGTTTAAAATGAGCTAGCATAAACGAACTAAGACGTGTCAACATAATGTGAATATGATAACGAATCAGGTAAATTATTTCTTGTTAAGTTTATCACCTCATCGTATCATCATATGATAGGTAAATGCGTGAATTTTCGATTGTCAGTGTCGTCAGGGATCAAACATGTAATCATGCCATCCTTTCATTATTTTTTTTTAAATACTATCCAATGGTCGGAACACCATGATTTTCTCCCAATTTGTAAAGTTGATTATGTTGCATGATATATATTTTTATCGGGGAAAAAAAATTGATATGCAGCAAAGATTGGCAGTTTTTAATTTGTGTTGCTATGTGAAATAATGGAAGGTAAATTCAAGTATAAGAAGGCGCGCTTTTTCAAATAGTAAACAATTTAATTCAGATGCATAGTATTTTGTCAAATGATAAAGAATATCGTAGAAACTTACTAGAAATTCATCTAATTTATAAAATATATACAACATGACATACTGAAATCTGAAAAGGGGTAAAACCACTATACCTTGAACAAATTCAGTTAAAAAAAAGGGGGGGTGGTGAAAATGCTACGAAATTTAGATTATATTTATCTGGGGTCTACAACCAAAGGATGATGGGACATGCAACTAACTACTTTTTCAATTTGATTGTAAAGTAAAATGGCTGGGGTTTTGTGGGGGGATTTTTTTAGCATCTCTGTTCAAACGTACGTTGGTCTAATATTTTCAGGTTCTCTTTGGATTGCCAAATAATATTATAATCACCTAATTGAATGTTCAAATTATTTTGCAGTGATGTTCTGTATGGAAGGAAGATTGTCATAAAATCTAACAGTTCCGGATGGCCCGTTAAACTAATTGCTTAACATCAATAACGATGTAAGATTCAAGTGTCTGATCCAGCACAAGTTTCGCCAGATTTCCCACACTATGTATATACAGTGTCTGGCATTGAAAGGATATCAAACGGATGTTTTATGGAATGATTCTCACGTACATATGACAATCATATGCATAGGAATGTGGAGCTAGACTCTTTCATGGAACAATTTAATTTCCAATATAAACTCCGAAAAGACAAGAGCATAGAAATGTACATCAATGAGAAACATTCTTTGTGAATAAAATCCTTCCAAAACTTAAATGTATCATTAGTGTTGCATTATTTATCAGTAGCGATAATTAGATTCCAGTCAGATTGCCCAACTGAAGGTTTTTGTTGGAAATGTTTTGTAAATCTTGGCTGTTTTGCAAGACAATATAAAAAAAGAAGATGTGGTATGATTGCCAATGAGACAACTATCCACAAAAGACCAAAATGACACAGACATTAACAACTATAGGTCACCGTACGGCCTTCATCAATGAGCAAAGCCCATACCGCATAGTCAGCTATAAAAGGCTTGGCTGTGCAGGTTGCTCGACCGCCCCTTTCAGTATGAGACAATATTTTGTTTATTACTAGTATATACTAAATCACTGACGCAAGACTGAAGCGGGCCCCCTTTTAGGCAGTTAGTGCGAATCACCTTAGGTTTCAACCATTACATGCTAAATCAGGGGAGGGGGATGGTTTTTTCATAATAATAATACATTGAGATTTAACATATACTTTCCTATATGTAGTGTTTCTTTAAAAGTATTGCCAACAAAATTCCTCAAATTTGGGATCATAATATTGTTTAAGAAAAACACCTTACCCCCTGTACTTCATAAAAGTGCAAAGTCTTCTTCAATACACGTGCATGGTTAATTCGGATCACATATTTTCTATTCCGATATTATAAGAATTCGAAGGTTCATATCATTTACAATATCAATCAACATTTTTCTGGGATTTTTTTTACTACCAACGTTTAACCTCGAGGTTACATTGTAGTAAAAAAAAAATCCAATAAAAACGTTGAATGTAAATGATATGAACCTTTAATGTCTTATATTATAGGACTCATGTTTTTCAAATATAATGTGTTGTTCAATTATGTTATGATGATTTTAATAAACTTCACATTAGGTTATTTGTCACGTATATTGATTACATTATATCGAGTTGTCCCAACGATACACTTGTCGGTGTGCTCGATCATACGAATTTACCGACATTCATATAGACAAAATGGGGCAGCCCCGATGTTCCGACACCCCGTTAGTCCGACACCCCATTGGTCCGACACCCCACTAGTCCGACACCCCATTGGTCCGACACCCCACGGGTCCGATACCCCATTTGTCCGACACCCCATTGGTCCGACGCCCCATTGATCCGACACACCAATAGTCCGACAATACAATTAATCCTGACCAATAGTAGTAAGGTGATACACAGAAACTTACCAATTTGTGAACCTAGTGTTAGACCAGTTTTTAGAGAGCAATCAGGGACACATCGATAGTACTATTATGTAAATGTTTATCTTTACGAGGAACAACATTGCATACCGAAACTGTGAACACACACTTTCCACATCAATGAACTTGTCAATTAACCCGCTATCCGAACGGAATTGCTTACCCCTCACCCCTCCATTGCGGGAGATGCAAACAACAATCTACAACTTCAACTCATTTATTGGTAAATGAATCGATTCAATAATGTTGATTATAGATAACATTCATTGGTTAGTTTGACCGAAACCGAAAACTGTGAGTTCTTTCCGTATTTATTTGATTATTTACTGTTTGTCCTATCATATAGATCTATTGTATTTGAAATAAAGATGAACACAAATTCAGGAATTTTGCGACTTAGATCAAAGGGTAACCCTAGAGTATCTATATCAAAGGCAACAAGAAAATCGACCTATAAGTATATAAGAAAATAGGACAATACAAATGTTCAAATAAAACAACCCCTATATAGTATTGTTTAGGGGCCAACTGAAACACGACTCCGGGTGCGGGAGTTTCTCGCTGCATTGAAGACCCATAAGTGGCGTTCGGCTGTTGTCTGTTCTTTGGTCTGATTGTTGTCTCTTTGACACATTTCCTCTTTCCATGCTCAATTGGACTATTAAATAAAAGTTGTTCAAAACAAAAACTCGCACTCACAACCTGAAATGTAACTAGGTGATCTGGAAGGATATACATCTATGATATAAAAAACATTACAAAGAAAGCCTCATCAGAAGATCGTTATATACTTGTTACCGGTATTCGATTGTGCAATAGTAGTTTCACGGAACCAAGAAAAAAAACCACGTACATGTATATTATTACAAAAAGCATCTAGCTAGCTATATATAGGCAAGGTATCAAAATATCAACCAAATAAATGCAGGTTCAAATATTAATGTTATGGGAGTTCTGTGTTTGTTTTCATACGCCTGTCAAAATTTTGACTGGACGTATTATGGTATACAAATGTCCGTCTGTCCGTTTGTCCATCTGTCTGTCCGGCGTAAACATGTCGCATCGTAACTTGAGAAAGACTCATCCAAATTTCATGAAACTTAACATAGTTGTTTTTTATGATAATCAAAAGATCTATATACTTTTTGATGACAATAAGATTAAAACTTTTTGAGTTACGGGACTTTGTAACTAAAACAGGGGTGTAATTTTTTCACATGTCGCGCCGTATCCCAAAAGCCATTTATGATTATTGCTTAAAACTTAACATACTTCTTAGTTTTATTAATCTAAAGATCTAGATACTTTTTGGTTTTGATTCAAAATTTTATTTTTATGTTATTTTGTAAAAAAAGGGGGGGGTCACATGTCGCGCCGTATCTCAAAAACAATTTATGATTATTGCTTACAACTTTATACAATTCTTAGTTATATTAATGTAAAGATCTGTATACTTTTTGGTGATGATTCAAACTTTATTTTAGAGTTATTGATTTTTTTTTTATTAAAAAAGGGGGGTTCTCACATGTCACCCCATATGTATGAAACTATAATTTTATGATTATTGCATAAAAGTTCACACACAAGACGACGGACGTATCATGCGCTCATGGTGCAGCTGTTCTTTAAACAAGTATTGCTGCGCATATATCTACATACGCTGGCGTCATCGAATGCAAAATGGAGTTCTTTATCGCTTCATATACCGTATACTGGGTTGTTTTTGCGGGGTGTAAATTTTCGCGGATAGAATAAAATCTTCAAATTAGATTCCGCAAGTGATCATGCAAAGGTATAATAAAAGTTATGAATCCGCAAAAAATAATAACTTCCAAAGTATTTCGCATGTATACCTTATTCAATGAAAATCGTGAATTGTTACACCCGCGAAAATAACCCGCTATACGGTATATTAATATAACCAATGAAATTTCAAGAGCATATTTGTTTTAATAAAATTGAGAATGGAAATGGGAAATATGTCAAAGAGACAACCACCCAACTAAAGAGCATACAACATTTCTTTGTCAAAATGTTCAAACTTCTTGAGAAATATATATCAGTAAAAATCATGCATATCATAGTCATGATAATATAACGCATAATAGCGTTCGCAGGTACCTAGATACATGGGTCGTCTTATTGGCCATAATGCACGAGAATGCATTGCAAGAATTGTATGACGTTACGCGCGATGTTCGTGCCTATAAGCGTAACAGTCGTTATCGCTAAAATCGGACGTTTTTTATGGTTCAGACGTTACAAAAATACTTCTAGAATAAGATACGTTAATAACATTTGTACTATAATGATATGTATTCCCAAAACAAATAAATATGATCACTTTTAGCAAACCATTTGACCTCTTTTAAAATGATTCATTTTAATGTGATTCTAATACAGGTAAAACGAGAGCTGTGGTCACGATCATCTTCCCTTCCCCCCTCAAATTATTAGGATTATCTCAAGAAAAAAATGTCAGATTACATTATTATTTTTTATGCACATCCTATACACACAGTATACTACACTAATGTAAAGTTTCATTGAAATCCAATAAACGTTTAGAATAAGTTGCACTTACATAACAAGACTATATATAATACCCTATAGCTATATATTGTAATATTTAGCTAAGCGATCTATCTCCCTACATGCCCATCTATAACTAGTGTCCTACAACTACATCACGTTGTGTCAAGTTAATTAATATCCATAAAGTAATTGATAAGGATAACCACTAACAAGAAAAATGGACAGACAGAAGGACATGGTGGTTCCTGTATAACCCAAAACTTTTTTGTTGGGGGATATAACTATAGAAGAAAGAAGTTTTTAAACAATAACTTTATTGTGCTAGCTCCTTCAATTTCATCCAATACTGATAAAATGTCAAGATGTGTAGTTTCCGGAAGAGTTACAGTTCCACGCGTCGAACATTGAAGAGTTGGTGAAATGTAAATAACAGATGCAATGGAAATGATGGAATGTTTCTTATCCAATAGTTTATACGACAACAGTTTTTTTGCTTGGTCAAAGTATAAACCACGAACAACTTTGGATCCCTTTACGTAAGTTACGCCCCAATCATCAGTGGTGTCCTTTTTAAGAGTTTCGGGGCAAGCATCTGCTTTTAAAAGGTAATAATTTGAATCTGCTTCATCAGTGTATACTGCCAGTATTGTGCCAAGTGTAATCAGGTCTTCCATTTCGTAATTTTCCGTGGATTTTTCGGTACCCGAAAGGCGGGTTCGGTTGTTCTCGACAACTATCGGTACGGTCGCCTTACTCCCAATGGAATTATTCATGCAGTCTTTGTAAGTACCAACCAAACAGTTTTCACAAGAATAACATGACAGGTACATTTGTACCTAACTGTCAAATTAGCATCGTTCAAAGAAGAAAAAACTTGATAAAGACTTCTCATACCAGGAACGGGTTTAAAAGATATTGTGTCACGATCTATACTCTCGACATATCTAAATATTCGGCGCTTACAATACAGTGACTTAGTGTCCTTCAAATGTTCCTCGCAATATTTAAAAAAATCGTTCGCAGATTGTATTATTTCCTTCCCGCGAAAAACAGCCATGTCTACTTGATTCTTTAAAAAGCCACCGGCTGCGTCCTGAGGTCCCTTTGCGTGCGAAGTTTCGAAATAATTTCGAATGAAAAGTTCATATCCGTCTTTGGAACAAATGTCGGTTAACATTCCAAAACAATTTCGTGACCTATACTGAACCGAACAACCGTCAGTAAACTCATGAATAACTTTTACATCATATTGAATCGTATCTAAATACTCCTTGACAAGGGTTTGAACTTTTTGGGTAAAAAATTGGTCATGTTTCTCATCCGGGCTTATTACAAAAAAATGCTCAGTAATAATACATGGAATATCCGGCAAACTTTCTACTCCGTCTACCTCCAAAATTGCATGTCGATAAATTACGGACACATGAATAGATACCTCAGTGCGCTGAAAATAAGTTTGTTGAAGTTCAAACTTTTCTTCGCAACCGTAGTTTTCGGAATAGTCATGAATTATAATACAGTGATTTGGTAATAAGTTTTCTTTCAAACATTTAAGTTGTGCATTTTGCCACTGTGCCCGGAACTGATGTCCAGCAAATTTTTCTAAAAGTTCTCTAAAATAATTAAACATTTCACCCGGTTTAGTGCATTTTCTGACAAGTGTAAGTTTTTTCTTTGAATTTACAGTGATATATTCGTACCGTTCCCAAGATACATTGGGAGCATGATCCGAAACATTCAACTCTTCGTCCGTAAATTTTAATAACGAAAGTCCACATTTACTACATTCACGATCTAAACACGCCTTCGAGTAAGAATTATTAACTTGATCCTTATCACATAGAGTAGCAACGGCGATATCAGTCAGGTGTTCATAAATAGGGTATACGCTTTTCTCGAAATCTAAAATGTTCGGAATCGTGTATTTTTTTCTAAACTCCATTGTTTTTGAAAACAAAGTTCTGGCTTCTATGTGGTAGCGACAACAGCAGGTAACACGATCTTTTGGTCTTGCTGACCGAACAAAATACGGCTTTAATCTCTCAAATGTTCTTTGGTTCATTTTTATGTTTGGATTATTTATACAAAAGTCATTGAACACTTCAGTTTGAGATTTATCAAGTATATAAATAGGATGTTTTAAAAATTGTTTGGGGCCAATACGGATACGCTTCGTGTCATTTTTGTTTCCAGACGGACGGGATGTATTAGGATCTGTCCAAAAATTGTACGCGATTTTCTTTACATCGTCAGTAATAGCATCTTTCCTCGTTTTTCTCTCAATATATGTCCAACATGACTTTTCAGAAGTAAATGTTTGGGTGCGTACTCTTTTTCCTTTCGATATTCGTTTAAGGGGTAGTCCCAACTTTCTTGAAAGTAAAGTTTTCTTTCGTTCTTTAGTTATGTTTTTACCACTTGTGCTTGCTACGATTACACTTAAACATTTCAAATCTCAAAGCAGACGTGCTTTTGTTAACTGCAAATTAAAATCATTACCAAAAAATTATTATTGAGTTTTGAAAAATGGAACGCGTGTTTAAAAGAAACCTCTTTAGTGCTAAAAGATAGAAACGCATAAAAGAAATGCTCGAACTATTACGCGCCCACGTTTTACTTGTTTTAAAAAATTTGAAAGTTTTGCACCCAAGTTAAAATTTGCGGGCAAAATAAAACATGCAATCTGTTCTGCGTCGAGGGCAGCACTTATTAATATCACGGAATAACAAAAAAGATCGGAAAAATCAGTAACATATAGATAAATCAAATCGTAGCTTAAAAAGTCTCTCTCTCTATATTTATAGTTTTAAAATGCATGCACCGACAATCGACTAAGTTGTGAGCTTGTTCAATGTGTTTTCATGGAGCCGCGTATTTTGTTGTTTTCACAATTCGAAACGACGTCAGGTTGCCGCCGTTATAAATTTAATGCGTGTGACATCAATTTCACCATTTTTCAAACATTTTTTTTTCGGAAAGTACGAATGCTATGGAGATCAATATAGATATTTTAGAAAGACTAGAAAAATAACATGTCTATATTAGAATGCCGTTGTCGACAATCAAGTGCAAAACGAAACCTAGCTATCTTTAATAACGACTGTACGCAACGTTTTTGCAAAAAATGAACGTGTGACATTTTTTCACCAAATTTAAAAATTTATCATCTTTTTTGTTTTTGTGTTTAAACGATTTTGCTTTTGAAATTAATTAATTACAGAAAAACAACATTATACAAGCTTTATCATTTTCTCACCTGATGACATCATTTATCCGTATTTTTGGACTGTTTTCGGTGAATTAGTTTCGGAAATGGAGATAGGACACAATGCAACTTTGCCGATTTGCTTGGCGAAACAGAATATGACGTCAGTAGCCGCCATTCAAATACGTCATAAAGTATTGCCATTTCATGGCGGTTCGCGGCAAAAAAAAATATAAGAAAATCGGCAAAAAAAGAAGGCGAAAAGAAGGTTTATACTTCAGTTTTCATCGTCAAATGTTACCCAGGACAACCCATTTTTTACAAAAAAATCCAGAATTAAATGCTTATCAACTCGAACAAATGCTTTTTATATTGTTTTAATGGAGATAAATGAACAAGGACGTTTATATCCTGCAAATTGATATCTTTTTTCTAATTAAAATACGTTTTTTTTTTCTGCACCTACAGAGCAGTTTTACTCACGAAACATGCATAAACGTAAAAGGTACGAACATCGCGCGTAACGTCTATGCATGCTCATTATTAACATAATATTACAGACGTACTTATACAGGCATTTTCCTTTTGAAAACTATCACCAGTTGTGTTTATACCTAGTAGTTTATAACATACATAGACAATATGACTGTACATGATTCAACTATAGGCTCTCAAGAGCCTGTGTCGCTCACCTGCATTTACTGATGCTTAGAGAATCAAGTAAAATAAGGTTAAAATCAGAATTAATAGTATTAAATATTAGATATTATAATGATAACAAAAAACTGCAAAATGTCCATAAAATTACAAACTCAGGGGCAGCAACCTAACAACGGGTTGGCGGATTCGTCTGAAAATGTCAGAGCAGATAAATCTAAATCCAATAAACATTTTTGACACCTGTCAGATTTGCTCTAAATGCTTTAGTTTCATAGATATAAGCCAAAAACTGCATGTTATCACTATGTTCTATGTTTAGCCATGTCGGCCATGTTGGTTGGCAGGCGTGGTCATCGATCGGACACATGTTTTAAACTAGATACCCTAGTGATGATTGTGGCCAAGTTTGGTTAAAATTGGGCTCTTAAATTCAGAGAAGAAGATTTTTGTTCAAGTGAACAGACGACGACGAAGACGGACGACGGACGCCGCACGCCAAGTGATGAGAAAAGCTTACTTGACCTTTCTGTACCTATTTATTAGCATATATTAGTCATATTACACGGAGTCTAATGAACAGCTTGATTATCATTGAATAGAATTAAGGAGTAGTTCATAAATAATAATTTGAAGTTAAAGTTAAGAAATCAGAAGATAGTACTGTAACAAAATCGACGTTCCTCAATTAAAGTTTTTATGATTTTGCTAATTTTCAGGTAGGCTTCAACATGTGGATATATGAAACACCTTTTAGGAATTTATAAGTCAATTGCGATCCCTGAAATGGAAGTTGTTTCCTATGGCAAGCCGTTCTCGTCAAAACTATGTTTAAACCCTTTTTTCGAAAAAAATACACACTGAGATTTAAAAAAAATAAAATAACACACTGAGAAATCGAAATTACACACTGAGATTTAAAAAAATAAAAAACACACACTGAGAATTCAAAATTACACACTGAGATTTTAAAAAGACACACTGAGATGAAATAAATTGAAAAACACACACTGAGAATTGTTAATTACACACTGAGATTTCAAAAATACACACTGAGATTAATATGCAAATTACTAATGAATATTCATGAGATGAATAATTCAACAGATTAATATCTTGATCTCAAGAACTCTTGTCATTGTAATGAAATGCGATTCCTTCAACCAACATTCGTAATAAATTTCAAGACTTAACATCGCTCATATTCATAAGTTTGTTGCCTATAATTCAGATCATTACTACCAGTAATTAAACATGTGTCCCTTTTCAGTCAAAAGTCTTCCAACTGTTTCTCTGATTTCGCTAGTTAATCTATTATATTTTTGTTACGTTTATATGCTATATTAGACACTTGAGTAAAAATTTCACTGCATTCTTTTGCAGATTGTTCCAATGTTTTACTTATAATTTTAATAAAGTTTTTCACCATTTGGTTATATTTTGTAATAAGAGTCAGTGGGTATTTTTCTTGTTCTTGTATTTTTAAAGGTTTTTTATTAATAATTTGGAACCAAATCAAAGGACTAACGAGTTATGTCCCCTTGTCGTTTTAAGCTTGTAATAGATTCAGATTAAGTATACTAATTAGATATGTGCGCATAAAAAGTGCGCACAAATCTCAGTGTGTAATTTTAAATTCTCAGTGTGTAATTTCAAATTCTCAGTGTGTGTTTTCAGTTTATTTATTCTCAGTGTGTCTTTTTGAAATCTCAGTGTGTAATTTTCAATTCTCAGTGTGTAATTTTCAATTCTCAGTGTGTAATTTTCAATTCTCAGTGTGCGTTTTTCATTTTTGTAATCTCAGTGCGTCTTTATGAAATCTCAGTGTGTAATTTTTAATTCTCAGTGTGTAATTTTCAATTCTCAGTGTGCGTTTTGAAGTTTTTAAATCTCAGTGTGCTTTGTTGTAATTCTCAGTGTGTAAATTTTTTGAAAAATGGTTTAAACATAGTTTTGACGAGAACGGCTTGCCATAGTTTCGACTAAAATTGTGTGATGACGTTGTTTTAATCGTGCCGATATATAAATATAAAAGAAGATGTGGTATGATTGCAAATGAAACAAATCTCCACAAGAGACCAACATGACACAGAAATTTACAACTATAGGTCATCGTACGGTCTTCAACTATGAGCAAAGTTCATACCGTATAGTCAGCTTTTAATTTTAAAAAAGGCCCCGAAATGACAATTCAAACGAGAAAACTAACGGCCTTATCCTTAAAAAAATGAACGAATAAAAAATAGGTTACACATAAACAAACAACAACCACTGCATTCCAGGCTCCTGACAGGCACATAGTTACATACATAATATGGCGGGATTAAACATGTTAGGGAAATCCCAACCCTCCCACTAACCTGGGACAGTGGTACAAATAATGCAGTTTGCAATTATGTCTTTCAGTATTGCAAGCATTTGCATAGTTATATATAATGTCATAATCTATGTTAAAAGTGTCGGACTAACGGGGTGTCGGACTAATGGGGTGTCGGACCAATGGGGTTTCGGACTAATGGGGTGTCGGACCAATGGGGTATCGGACTAACGGGGTGTCGGAATATCGGGGCGACCCCGTTTAAAAATACACCATCAGTTTGTATTGACACTGATCTGAATTTGCTGTATGGTTCAAGTCCAACTGGGTTTTCATTTTCTTCAGCATCATTCAACTCATTATTATTGCCTAATTTCCTAATCAATGGTCGGCGGGGAGTTTCCTGTTTTTTTTTGGCTTGCTAGGGAATATGGTTGGTATTGACTCATCTGTGAATGTCCCTTCAAAATGAGCACTGCACACTCTAGTATGGTCTTTCACCACCAAATTTGCTCTTACATTGTTCAATCTTTGAATCCATAGTCTTTTGATGTGTGCTTTCTTTTCTGAGATTGGGAAACGATGCAAAATAATTTTGTTGCCATTTAAATCTACACACTGTCAGAGGTGTTGCTACATCCCGGAACGCAACAGTATCTTTTACCCATCCTAAAAAAGAGAACTTTATATATATTGAATGCAAGCTTAAGGTTTTCAATATGTACTGTAAATATAGCAAGTATAATTTATTGCGAGATTTTAAATAATGTGAGTAATGTGACTGGATAAGTATATAAAAAAGAAGATGTAGTATGATTGCCAATGAGACAACTATCCACAAAAGACCAAAATGACACAAACATTAACAACTATAGGTCACCGTACGGCCTTCAACAATGAGCAAAGCCCATACCGCATAGTCAGCTATAAAAGGCTCCGATAAGACAATGTAAAACAATTCAAACGAGAAAACTAACGGCCTTATTTATGTAAAAAAATGAACGAAAAACAAATATGTAACACATAAACAAACGACAACCACTGAATTACAGGCTCCTGACTTGGGACAGGCACATACATAAATAATGTGGCGGGGTTAAACATGGCAATCATACATGTAGGAACCAGCAATCTGATATCTGATACATTATATGTTTTAAAGATCTCATGCAGGGTATATAATGCACTGCTTTAATGATTTATAGGTACAATGTACCAAATATTTTTAAAACATTCACTATATATATATATATACATGTATATATGGCCTTCCAAATTCCGTTTTGATCCCTATCATCACTGAAGAGACATTAATTGTTGAAATCTGGATATGGCATGGGATATTTGCACCCCATGTTTGTGGTATACTGTCTTTGTGGTAAGTCTATTGTTTTATGTTTTGTTTTAAATTAATATAAAGATCCATTTTGTAACATCTTGTGAGGGGGGGTTGGAGGGTTCCTGATCATGAAATCCCGGGCATAAAAACATGAAATCCTGAGGTACAGAATTTAAAGAAATTTACATCCAGACATCCCGAAATTTGAAAAAGAATTCCCGGATCCCAAAACGGAAAGGATCAATCCTGAAACCCGAGCTTAAAAACACCCGATTCCGACGTCCCTAAAAAGGTCCGCCCCCCTCTCTTGTGATCAATTTCTTTGGCAGTCAGCAGGATTTAAGAACACCAGTTGTTCGACCTGTTACTCAAATGCGTTTTTGTTAAAATATACTTTTTCACTGTTTTGGTCTTTTGGAAAATGTTGTATGTGCTGTATTTAAACCCCTCTACGTACAATGAAATTTGTTTTACATGCACACGTATAAAAATTGCGGTTTTTATCCCAGAGAATCATAGGTTTGAACTTGTTTTCAATTTAGACTTGTTAATATATATTTATTTAGTTTGAGCTTGTATTATATAGTCCCTCCGCGGGTTATTTATATAAGAAAATTAATAAAAGATAATAACCATAGGCCTTTTCAGGGGCCCAAGGACCCCCTTTCGTTGAAAAAAATTGGTTGATTATATAGGGAGTCACTGAAGCATGTATGGATAGAGCCCCTTCGCTTCTTTCATAGATCTTTCATTAGAATTAAGAGATAATTGTATACAGTATATATATATACGCATATGTGAGGAATATAGTAATTTGCTGTGAAAATAATTTTATTGCGTGCAAAATAATATGTTATAACAATCTGAGACATCAATTTTAATAGTGTTTGATATTCAAACCAAGTGATTTTAAATGAGAAGCGTATTATTGACTGATATAAGTATTTTTTTTTTTCACTGTGTGAGCCTATGACAAACTGTACAGCTTAAGACTTCGTCACATAGTAACATTTGTTATGATCAATTTGTAGAGGTTCGAAATGGGGTGAAAAAGTTGTATATATATACCCTGGTAGTTTTCTGAATAAATGCTAACATCTATGGATATCAACACATTCGTAATCTGTAATATATATCTATACAGTATGAGTACATGTATGTCTCAATGTTGAAAGATGTACGATTGCCCATAATTGCTTACATCCACTTCATTTGAACTCGGGTGTATGATTGTCTGATTGGCAATAGTACCACATCTCCTTATTTTTGATATGACAAAGATGCAGTGAGATTTTAACTTTGAAGATTTATAGCTGACATGTAGTATTTCACACTCTTTATAGTTGACTAAGGTTCATATTGACCCTGCTGTCACCTTTAGGCTAAGGTTGTGGTTCTGTGTTTTCATCTCAAAATTTACTTAGTATAACATATCCAGGATAAACAAAATGCCAATTTATTTTATGTTTTAGAAAATTAAAAACTGAGAGCCTATATGGGGTCCTTTTTTTTTCTATTCTTTAATTGTGTAGGTCATTTGTCTTTAATCTTCATTCTTAGTACTTTTTGCACATTATTCTCTAATCATTATATTTTAATATATATCCCATTATTCTCTATTCTTTTTTTTAATTTGTTTTTCTATATATTCTTTATCTTAAATTTTAGCACTCTAAGACTAATAATAGCTAATATCAAAACACTCTCTGCTATGCCTTACAACTTTTCCAGATGCAAAGGTTTGTCTGTATTCAGAGTAAATTTTGAGATGAAAACACAGCCATTTTAAAGGTGGGGAACAACCCCTCAATGTAAAGTCTATCCCTTTTATAAGGGGTACAGGTGAATATTACAAAATTCTTGGACATGTTTAACCATATTATGGCATATTTTACAAGATAGATGTATATTTCTTAGAGAAAAGTTTCATTTCTAGTGATATTTTTTTTTATTAAAAACAATTCTTGTTACAAAAGGGCACATATTTATATTATTTAATGAACTTTGCCTAAAGAACTTTATATCTATCAGTATCTTATATTATATGGTCAAAACATGTCAAAGAATTTTTTAATATTCACTTGTATCTCCTCTTTATAATTAAAAGAAAGTGGACCCCACTTTTATAAGTGTTGTTTCAAAAATAAGTTTTTCTGGTTTTCTAATTATCCACAACATGGAAATAAACCCTTGTTTGAGGGACATTTCTCATTGAGGGGGTTGTTCTCAACCTGTTTTAGCCCAAGGGTACACATAAATACAAATGCGATATACTGGTCCTGCCGTGTACGATTTTAACGTACAAGATTTACGCAAAAAATGTACAAAACTATAGGAGATTGGGTCAGAATCCATCTTTCTAGATGAAAAAAAGTTCGAATCTGTATTAAAACATATCTATATATATTGTACTATACTAAAGCATAACTGTTTACCTTTATATATTATCGATGATCGTAAATAGTAAGTTAATTTTGTGAATTGCGTCTTGTTGATTGTGGTTGCTATGATATGTTGATGATGAGAGACGTCTCGGAAGTAGATGATAAAAATAATATCGGGAACGTATACGGAAAAACAACCGGTATAGCTATTGCGGAACTCGACCATTCCTTACTAAGAACATGATTTACATTCATACTTCGAAATTAAGAGACACCAAACTCTACAATTTCATTGGTCGAGAGCACTTTGTTATATTCTAATTAAATATAGTTTTGTTAACAATGTCGAATCAATTAGCAGTTCAACAAAATTATTCTTACTTTGAAAAGGTGAAAAGGGACCAAATAGCAAAACAATTAAAAAAAATATACTAGTCAACAAAAGAAACGACACAAGGCAAATTTTTTTTTTTTTTTTTTTTTTTTTTTACCTAAATCATGAAATTGGATGCACTGTACATGCTGTACCAAGTTTAATAATTGCCAAATTGGTCATTTATTTTTACAGTCTAATACTTTCGTATCAAAACCCTTTTTACCAATAAATTCAAAATTCGATATTGACCCCATGTGTTCAATACCCCTTATTTTCTATTTTTCAGATTTTGTGAGATTTTTCAGATCATATGTTTTTGCTTTGTAAATGAATATTTTTTTATAAATAAACTCATCATAGATACCAGGAATAAATTCAATATATACGCCAGACCCGCGTTTTGTCTGTGAAAGACTCATCAGTGACGCTCGAATCCAAAAAAGTTAAAAAGGCCAAATAAAGTACGAAGTTAAAGAGCATTGAGGACCAACATTCCTAAAACTTTTGCCAAATACAGGTAAAGTAATCTATGCCTGTGGTAGAAAAGCCTTAATATTTCAAAAAATTCAATATTTTGTAAATGGGATAATTTAGTAGTTTTTTCCTATTATTATATGTGTATGATAAGTTAAAGTTCAAACTTGTTTATCGTTTTTTTTTTTTTTTTTTATGACTTGTATAGATTTCCGCTTCACGAACGCATAGACATGATAGACTATTCAAAATGTCCCTTTAATATAATTGTAAATTTTAAAAGCACCTATAACATCTCATTTGAATTCTATTGTTTTGCAAATAATTAAGTTGTTCAGTATTTTTAACTAACTAAAAACAACCATAAAAGTCCAAACAAAAAAAATACTAACATAACTGAGTTATTTCGCTTTGTCTAGAGAGTATCACTTTAAATAAGCTAAGAAAAATGGAAAATCAAGACATTTTATAAATTCTGTCGTATTAACCCCTCCCTCAAAATATATCTTCACAAAAAAACTGTACATGTTAGTATATGAAGCATCATTTATCCTGCAAAATGCATTTAATTAAAGATACTACAATCCGAACACATGCCCAAAGATAAAAGGTTGGACACATTTTCCCATTTGAAAGCTAAAACATTGAATACATGTCTTCGTCCAAATATATTTGCAACCATCAAGACACCAATTTGTATCTGAAACAATCTTGTCAATTTAAACTAATTATACATTATCCAGTCATTTTAAATCTTTCAAGCAATGATTAGACTTGCGTTAAGCGCAGCACTGACAATATACCTGCAGTCATTAAGTATTTGTTTTGTCTATAAGCCCATGAATCAGATTGTTCATTTTGTTCACGTTGTTAAAATAATGGAAACTGGTGCGACTATCGTTCACGTCAGAGGTTCAGCGCTATAGAACCAGGTTCAATCCACTATTTTCTACATTTGAAAATGCCTGTACTAAGTCAGGTGTATAACAGTTATTGACCATTCGTTTGATGTGTTTTATCATTTGATTTGCCGTTTAATTAGGGACTTTCCATTTTGAATTTCCCTCAGAGTAATTGTGATTGTGATTTTAATTTTTTATAAATTTAAATTAACGACATACTGAATTATCACAAAAGCTTCAGAACTATACTGAGTCGTCTCACAACCAATTAACGCGCAGTTGATACATTTAACAATAGTAATTGACTGAAATACTGACATAATGTATTTGTCAGATTTTTAAGATGATGTTATGATAAAAATGGCTGCCTTAAATTCAAATTCAGTAACACGTAAAAATCTGTCGCACGAGAGAGATTTGTTTATGTAACATTGGATGATTTATTGAAAAATGTTATATTCCCTCCAATGGACCTGAGATCAACCCTTTCTTTTCGTAAGGTTCGTGTTGCTCAGTCTTAGGTTTTTTATGCTGTGTTTTGTGTACTATTATTTGTCTGTTTGTCTATTTTTCTTTTTTTTTGGCCATGGCATTGTCAGTTTGTTTTCGATCTATTTTGTTGACTGTCCCTTTGGCATCTTTCGTCCATCTTTTATATGTTGTGATATTAACATGTTCATAGTTATCATGTTTATCATAGTTTCTTATCTCGATTCACTGAATTTACTTATTTGATTCACAATAAATCCTTTATCAAATTGTTGATACATCTATCACAATTTTGTAACAAAACAAAAAATACCTAGTTACAGATCGATGATTTGTACCCTTATGTCCCCAAAGTGTCTGCAATTGATGGTCTTCAATTCTGTATCCCTTAATTTTTGGAGAAGGCTATGTTTACCCTTCCGGTGCACATAAGATCACCATAATTGTTTGGCGTGGTTATAGTTGTAAAGTCTCTACTTTTGGCTCGTGTTTCTCAGTCTCCTCTTTTCTGAGCTGTGTTTTGTGTATTATTGTTTGTCTATTTGTCTTGTATTCTGTTTAAGCCATGTCATTGTCAGTTAATTGTTGACTTGTGAGTTTGAATGTCCCTCTGATATCTTTTGCCTTTATTTGTCATGAACGATTATATTTTTCAGATGTTTTTTTTTTACCTTAGTTTAATTGACTGCAGTCTACACATTTCTAAATTGTAGCTTTCAGATCTAAAGCAGGCAATCTTATTTCTAAAATTCAGTGAACAGCAGAAAACACTTACAAAGAGTTTAATTTTGTAATCTTGTCATTAATATTCAAATATGACCATATTTTTTTTAAAACAGATTTTTAACGGAGCAGTTGCTTTGTGTTCAAAAACTTTTTGGGGCGAAGCTGTTCTTAAACAATTTAGATTTAAAAAAAAAAGTATGCGGTTTAAGATCAGCCAAAATATATCGTCATTTCTATGACGTCATATCTGATCTTTCTGAATAAGGGTGTCAATATTATATTCAACTAGATATAAGAAGATGTGGTATGAGTGCCAATGAGACAACTCTCCATCCAAATCACAATTTATAAAAGTAAACCATTATAGGTCAAGGTAAACGTTGATTTAAGTTTTCGCACCAACACCTCTAATTTTGTTTATATCTTCCTTAATCAAAGTATCAATAATAATATTGTCGACAATAAGGAACAGTTTAACTGTTTACTCAATTTAAGTCCACAGCAATATTTGTTTTGAAGGTTGCATAAATTAACAGGATTTATCAAAACAATTTTAATTTATTGTTTCAATTTTTTCTCTCTTATTTCATTTATCACAAGAGCAAGTACATGCGTACTGGCCACACATACGGATATACGGTTATTCAAATTTTACAATTCAAAAGTTTTGTATATTGTTTAAAGACAGGAACATGTTTTGGACATGCAAAGATTGGTTCCATGCCTGGCCTTGACTAAACTGTTACTCTATTTGTTTTTTTTTTTAAAGTTCTTCTTAATAACGTATAGTTATCAATTTTCAATATCATACATTTTGGCACCTATATCTCTATTGTTTCATCTCACGGATTATAAGAATTATTAGTGAAACTGTTGTCAATTCAAAACTTTTAACCTGTGTACTAAATGTTATTCTTATGTCCGCAAAAATAGTAGTATTCGAGGTAATATAAATTAACAAGCTTTATAACTAAAAATTTGAAAATGAAATTAACTTTTTTCATGCTTTAAACTAGCTTAACGGCCAGTACATCGGTACCGACATGAACATACGAATGTTTCGTTAAAGAAATATGCATGAACAAAATTATGTTGATTATTTAAATAAAAAACATATCTCACTGGTTCATTGTTCGGATGGAGAACTACAATTATAACTGAAGTCAATGTTTGAAAACTTTGATTTCTCAAATTATAAATGATCCTCTTTGCGGGAATATACAATTTTTACTTTGTTTGATAAATCCTTTCTTATTATTGTGTATTCACTTCTTTTCAGTTTTGTTTTATATTTGTTTTAATTTTCAATTTTTAATTCGAGCGCCACTTATGAATCTTTTATAAATGAAATGCATAGCTGGCATACAGATTCGTAATCCTGATACTTGTAATCGGTGTTTGCAGTCTTAACCTTTTTTCTCAATTTTATATTTGTTGTCGCACTAATAGCTCTATTTGTTTTATCTCCCGCATTTAAAGTATTAATGATAAAGCAGCTGCAAAACTGACCGTGGAGTATCTGTTTTCTCTTTGTAACACTTGAAAGCAGCAATATATGTTTCGGAGGATTCATAAATTACCAGGATTTACGAAAAAAAAGTTATAATAAATTGTTTTCATTTTTTTTTTTTTTTTTTTTAAATTTATTCTTAACACAGGAGCCAGTCAGTTGGTACTTGGTAAACTGATTATCTGATTACTCTATTAAACACTTATTTTATATTCCTCTGATTAAAAGAATTATAACTGTAACTGTCGTTAATATAGAACTGTTACTATATTAATTCAATTTTAATTAGTGCTTATGTCCTCCAAAATAGTATTAAATAAGCATGAATTATAATTTAAGAAAACATTATAAACTCACCTTATTTTACCTTTTTTATCATAGCGTTAAACTAGCTCATTAGCCTGTACAACAACATACGAACAATCTGTTATTGAAATTTGCATTAACAATATTATGTTTATTGTTTAACTGGTTTGATTGTTTGATTTGAGTATTTAAATTATAACTGAAGTTAATGTGTATTACTTTGAATTGTTTTAGTGAGTGGCGAAAGATACCAGAGGGACATTCAAACTCATAGATAGAAAACAGCTGACAGCGCCATGGCTTAAATAAAATTAATGGGATGTTCTTTCACGGGGATAGAAACTCTTAGCTTTATTTGACAAAACCTTTCTTATTTTATGGGTCTGCAATGCTCTCCAACTATGTACATTTTAGCCTTTCCATTTCAGCTTCACTTATGAATCTTTTATAAATGGCATACTGGCATACACAATTTTAGTCCTGACAATTATGATTGGTGTATATGTACTCTACATCTATTTGCTCAATTTCATAATAGTTTTGGAACGAACACCTCAATTTTTTTTATCTCCCACATTTCAAGTATCAAAAATAAAACAGCAACAATGATGAACTGTTTATCCGTTTACACTTAATACGTATGTTTTCATCAGTAATTGTTATTGAGGTGACATGAATTAACGGGATTTACAAAACAAAGTTTTATTAGTTTATCGTTTTTATTTTTTTTTTTTAATTCATTTAGCACATACAGGAGCCAATACATCGGTACTGGCCAGAAGATACAAATATTGCGTTATTTGAATTTGCAATCTAACATTTTTGTAAATTAATTTAACATGTTTGGTCATGCAAATATTGATTCGATGCGTGGCCTTGGCTAAACATTATTTTTCTCTTTTTATTTTTAATACATAACCTTGCCATATTTACATAGTTTTATATATACTGATTAAGTATAATTATTATAACTGTTGTCAATTTGCACTCTTAAGGTGGTGCCCAACACTTTAACTAAAATTAATTTGGCTCGTTTAATTTTCATGAAATTTTGTTAAAGTATTTACTTTGACCCTTTAACAAAAATATAAAAATTTCAAAAACTTTGAACCAACCGTTTTGTCAGAAAAATTACACTGGTTATATAGCAGTTTGACAAAACCCAATTTTGATCATTGAGAAGCTTAATATTCCTTTAAAACACAACGTAATTAAAACGTTTAGCTGACTTTACAGAGTTATCTCCCAGTAGTGTTAGGTACCAACTTAATTTCTATTCCCAATAAAACACTTAAACAGTATATATATCACTATGTAAAATAACCCGAGTTTGTGCAGTTTAACATGTTAAAGGAGAACACCGACAATCACTAGGAAGAAATTTGAAAAAAAAATGGCAGGATATTTGTCATCCCCTAAAAATCATAAAGCAGCTCCCTTTTAATACAAAGCGAATGCAACACACGTTCTTCAATTCATCAATATACTGGCTCCTGACGAATTTTTCAGCTAAGGTAAAAAAAAACAAAGACAAAAACAGTGAGTTAATTACGTTGTATTAATTTATTAAAGTATTTTAATTTATGTTACAGATAAACATTTCAACATTGACGACAGTTATACCAATTTTTTTTATAATCCAGAAGATATAAACATTACAGGTATAGGTGCAACCACTAAAAACATGTTAAACTACGCAAACTCAGGTTGCCTATTTTGTAGTTCTGTTGTTGTCTCTAATTCAACTCACTAACATGTCATGGACGTCACTGTTTGACCTTTATACTCTTTCTTTTGCATTCTGGACTAGGAGTCACATTTGTTTTCGGGTACATTGCCTTCTGTATCTGCCCATCCTCTCACCAAACCCCGCCAAGCGCGGTTGATAGGATTATGAGATTATCTATTTACATCAAATATATCATCAAGAACAGATAAGGATTGTTTAAGACCTCCAAACTTAATCACTCCAAACCCAAACACAATTGTATTATACAGGTCATATTTCAGTAACCCTACCATTTCGGTATCATATACGGATACATGTTTATGATTAAAAACATGTTAATAGAAGCTATTGATACATTGTTAATGTCGCATACGAAGCCGAAGTTACGTATCTTTTCGGAGCGCCTTGCTACGATTTGTGAACGAAAAGACGCAGATGCCTTTTTATATGTGGCTTTGTTTTGTGATTTCATGGCACATTTTTTGAGTTGTATACGAATGAATTTATTTACACTATTATTCAAATTGAGTGATAGATGAGGATGCTGATATAACATACTAGTTAAAACCTGTCCTGTTCCAAGTTTGACATTACAACCCAAAAAAGATCTAGAAAAGGAACCATGTCAAGACTTATTGTTAGTACAGAAAAAGTCAAATTACAAAAATACTCCTAGGTAAATTCAAAAATGGAGAGTACCTAGTAAAACACCGCACGGTATACGCATGTACCGATTGACCCCTTCTTACTACAACCTTCAACAAGGACTGTTCAAAACTTGTGTATATTATATTACTTTAACTACAACAGGAATGTCAGGGAAAAGAAAATTATTATCATTTCTTGTCTTATTTTCCTTATGTAACACAGTGATAATTGTTGTACCCATATTTTGACTATTTTACCTATTGCGTTTGTTTTGTTAACACATTGTAATAAATATAATGGAATTTGAAGCGACTGTCATACACGTGAGAGGTGTAGCGCTATAAAACTATGTGCAATCCACCATTTTCTACATTTGAAAATGTCTTTACCAAGTCAGTTTTGAATTTTTCTTGGAGTTCAGTATTTTAGTGGTTTTACTTTTTTTCTTAACAACTGTTCTGTAAATATTTTTCCATTTTCGTCGGCCATTTTCAACAAATATGAATATGAACATAAAGGTATATTTTAGACTTGATAACATTTTAAATCAGTTTCAGCCTGTTAAACAAGATATTACAACATTTAGTTTTAAAACAGTAAGAAAAGAGGTTTAATAATTCATCTAAAAAATGTTCGTTACTGGTCATAACATGATAATTTCAGAAATTACTTGTTTACACTAAGCGATTAGTAATTACATGTAATTCCTTGATTTTTGTACTTATGTGTAATTTCAAATTTCACCACTTTACTGTAACATGTACGCTAAAAACAGGTAAAATTCTGAAACGCTCTATATATGTACTTGACTGTGTTTAATTTGTACTTCAACAAGGACTACATCTCTATAACAGGCTTATGATTTGGGTCAGGAACATTTAGAATATGGAGGGACTAAAAAAATTCTGTTGAATCTATGTGATTATAACCTAGCTGATAAGTCGTGTTCTTTCAAACTGAATTTAGGAATCTGTCCTGCGTCGTATACGTGTATGTTTTATTGTAACGTAAAGGTCCCTAGTTAGGATGAGGCAGATCCCTATAATCATGTCACAACGAATGTATATGTGCATAACCCAACTCATGTCAAATTACAGAAAGTCTAATATATAATATGGACGTGGATCTAAACAAAACACTAAATGACTTCTTCAGATGTCAAGTTAATCGCGTTTCATGACCAATATTTGAGGAACTGGGACATGTTTAAGGTAACACAAACAACCACAGACTAGATATACATCAAGGACATTTAAATGAGATTGGGCGTATAGTTTGACTTTTATATAATATGGTGTTATGTTTTCAATTTTTCTGTCGGCGAAAATTTGAATTCCATGACAACTGAATGTTTGATTTGAATATTGGCCAGAATGATTTGTGTACATACGTTACACAAATTTTAACCGGAAATCAATCATATAATTGTGTGACAATTTTCCAAGGTATGCCCAAAAATAAGAGACAGTCAGGCCAACCCCCTAAAAAAAGTATATGTACTACATTTGCTAGTAATGTATTATTGAACAAAAGTTGTTGACTGACAATAGAGATGCCCAAACATCTAGACTCATAAATAAAACATATTACCTGTATGTGTTGTTTGTTACTGTTGTTGTTATTTATACTCATACTCATTTTTTACATTAAGGTTATAGACGTAATTCTTATTAAAATGTGATAGACAAAGGTCATAAATGGAAAATAAAACTTAGAAAGATAACTAACATCTTGCATAATCTGATAATGCATGTGTTATCATCATATGTGCCTGGCATTTATACCGAGAATCAGCTCCCTGTAATATGTTTTTTTTTTAGTATGATAAACAAGTTTCTAGTTATTCGTGCAAAAATGTCGGGAAATATGTTACTTTTGTTCCTTTGCTTCTATAATTTTTGTGAAGTTTTTGTATTTTAAAAATGTCGTTTTTTTACCAAATTCCCAAGGCCCAACATGAATGGGTTTTTTTATAATTTATTTGGAAGTGATAAAAAAAAGTAGGCTTTGTGATCCAGAAGGACCTTCGAAATATTCAGTTCGTTATTTTAGTTCTTTGTAATCTGCAAGTAAAAAGTTGAAAAACCGGGTTTATAATACCATGAGCGCAACACGACGGGTGCCACATGTGGAGCAGGAGCTGATTGCCCTACCGGAGCACTTGAGATCACCCCTAGTTTTTTGTGGAGTTCGTGTTATTTAGTCTTCAGTTTTCTATATTGTGTCATGTGTACTTTTATTTGTCTGTTTGTCTTTTTCACTTTTAGCCATGACGTTGTCAGTTTATTTTCGATATACGAGTTTGACTTTCTCGCTGGTATCTTTCGCATCTTTTAAATAAACTCATCATAGATACCAGGACTAAATTTTATATATACGCCAGACGCGCGTTTTGTCTACAAAAGACTCATCAGTGACGCTCGAATCCAAATAGTTAAAAGGGCCAAATAAAGTACGAAGTTGAAGAGCAGTACGGACCAAAATTCCTAAAAGTTTTGTCATATACAGCTAAGGTAATCTATGTCTGAGGTAGAAACGCCTTAGAATTTCAAAAATTCAAAATTTTGTAAACAGTCAATTTATAAATATAACCATATCAATGATAATTCATGTCAGCACAAAAGTGCTGACTACTGGGCTGGTGATACCCTCGGGGAAATAAATCTCCACCAGCTTTTAAAATATAGGTTCAAATTTCGTCTTTTTATACCGAATGGCAAACGACTGCACCTAGGCATAAAATAAAAGCGAAGTGAAATAACATTTAAGGCAACATATTCCTTTGAATACGAGTACCATAATCATTAGGAATATAGATTTTGTGTTGCTCAGTTTTTTATGACTAATCAGTGCTTTGTGACTATCCCAAGTAACATCACAATACTATTGGTTTAATCAAAGAAAATTAATTCAAATATGAGTTTAATTACTTCTAAAGACACAGTTTAGTGGAATGGGAACATATTTCAGCCAACAGAAATGGCCACAGACGGGAGTCTGATAAAGAACACATCAACGAGACTGTATTGATTTGAAACTTTCAATGTATTTTGTATCATATTTTTTTTTCGACTAAACTTTGCTATCCGTGACATCTGAATAATATACTGTTTGATACATCATCAAGAATGATTTTTGTACATACTTCATATACTTGATACAATTGTCATCAACAAATCACATAATATTGCATTTCTTTCGTATGCAGAAAAAGAGCACCTCAACTAACATAAAATAAATATATTTACTAGAAAATGAATTATTAAAATCAACAGTTATTGTTGACGAACGATAGAGATGAACACAACTCGTAATTAAAAACATACATAAAATATCTTTCATCATGGTTCTTTTACTACAGCTGCTGTTATTTGTTTTCTTGTTAATATTTTTAGATTAAGGTTATATATCTAAGTCGTGTTAAAATGTGGTAGAGAAAGGTCATAACTGGAGGATAACACCTTTAAATATGACTTACATCTTGCATAATCTGATAATCAGGGGTTATATTGAGTCTCAATGCCTTAAATACATCACCATATTTGTCTGGCACTCAGAACGATTAACATCTCACTGTAATATGGCTGCTTTAGGTATAGTAAATATTTTTTAGGTTTCCCTTGTGTTATTATTTATGCATTGATTTAACACAATGTTTAAGGAAATATTTTATTACTGTTCATTTTCATTTTATAATTTCTGAATGTTTTTTTTCTCTCAAAAATATATTTTTTTCTAAATCCTTAAAGCTTTTCATATGTTTTTTTAATTCACGTGGAATTGTATGCTTAACGATTGAGGTAAACCTTTAGAATATTGACAGTTTTCTAAAATTGATAATTTGTGTGATTTTTAGTTATAAAAAGTCAGCACATAGTGTAATCTCATCGTATCGATTTTGTTGTTGTTGTCACTATTTTTCTTAAGAAGAGTTCCAGTGAATTTGATGCGCATAAACGAGAGAAACCGTCTTATTGTTGTCTAATTCATAATGTTCATAAAAGAGGGTCTTAAGAAGTATAGCATTACCATTATAGAGGCAGAAAACATGGGAGTTCAATTCCTTTTGCTTTATTTCTTCGTTGCAGTTAGCGAGCCTGTCCGGATTCGAAAATTGGCAAAGCAAAAACAAAATAAATACTCAGTTGTTAGATATATATATATATCCATGATTATACCTGTAACCAATAAGTACCATAAGTAAAGACTTGCAATTCTTAATTAAATTGCATCAAACCTGAATAATAACTATACAAATGACGTACACCTGCACGTTGCACTTGAAATAAAAGCGAAAAATATTATTCAAAATAAAGGATTTCGTCAGATACGGATTGGCGCCAATTCAAGAATAAGAACTAGTGGGCTTTTTGCGGCACAGTCTAGTGATAATTAAGTGTTTTGTAAATTTGTACTAATTTATGTCAGATTTTGTAAATGTTGTATTACATTTGTTATTTTTTGAAGACAAAAAAAGGAGTATACATTGATATCAAATCCATAGCTCAAGACGCTTCTGTTATGTCTATTTTCAGATACTACTGACGCTTCAATGCTAGAACTTAACTTCACAAGTGTTCAAAAAGATCACGTGGTTGAATCAAGAATAGAATCTGATTTACATTTACCTGTGCTTATAACAATGTTGGTGTGTGCATGCTTCATGATATGTTTGGCATGCATCTACATGGTCAGGAAGATTCCAGCTGATAATTTTAACTTAACATGGTTTTCATCATATGTTACTAACGTAAGTTAGATATCTTTGTTATTTAAATAGATCTTGCGCATGCTTTATGATATGTTATTTAAATAGATCTTGCGCATGCTTTATGATATGTTATTTAAATAGATCTTGCGCATGCTTTATGATATGTTATTTAAATAGATCTTGCGCATGCTTCATCATATGTTACTAATGTAAGTTAGATATCTTTGTTATTTAAATAGATCTTGTGCATGCTTTATGATATGTTTGGCATACTTCTGCAAGATTAGAAAGATTCCAGTTGTCAATTTTAACTTAACATAGATTTCTTCATACGTTACTACTGTACGTAAACAGTACTAAAATACCTTGTCACATGTAGAGAATGATCTGCTTACCCAGTTGAAGCACATGAGATAGCCCGATTGTATTTAGGCTCGTGCTACTCCTTCGTAAGTTTTCTATGTTGTTTTTGGTGTAGTGTTATTTGTCTTTTTGGCCGCGCCATGGTCAAATTGTCATTAAGTTTTCCTTTGATATCGTTCGCATCTCCTTTGCAATGATAACTATTAGATTTTGATTGAAAGTGTTTGTCTATGTATGTTAACTTTGATTAAGTAAGATGATTGCAGCTTGAGTTTGTTGAGTTTGAGTTTGTCAATAATATTTAGGAGTTGCAATTCAAATGTTCTGATATTCAATTTAATTCGTCTATTACCAGGAAAATCACCAGAATGACGGGATATATAATCATGAAAATATCTATATGGCTACTATTCACTTTGTTGCATGCGATAAATGATCGAATTACTTTTATACCTGTGAAAACGGTCTTATGATAATTTCCAGTGTGCGATCAAAATCAAACATAGCAAAATTATTATTATTAATATATTTTAGAATTTCGTTTCACCCGTAAGTCGAATCAACAATTTGAAATGCTATTGTACTATTCCAAATTGTATTATATCATGTAAAGGGAATAAACTAATCATAAATACCCGGATTAAAACCTTGAACGCGATACTCGTGTTTCGTCACCGAAAAAAATAATACAGCATTTTTTTATTAGATGTGAAACAATAAAATAACATTTCAAATAGTAGGTGCGATTTGTAAATTTGTAAATTAAAAATATAACGTACTGAGTTTTGTTATTCTCGTATTCAATGTGACAGACTATTATTGTCTGACAGCCTTGATCTATTACAATTTGATAAAGGCTGCTTTGATAAGAATTATTCGAATTTATTTTCATAAGGTCATTGTGCATATTGTGTACTTTCAATCAAAAACTACCATACGATTGATCCTAATGTTATTTTTTTTTTTTTTTTTTTTTATTTTTTTTTTTTTTTTTTTATTTTTTTTTTTTTTTTTTTTTTTTTTTTTGTTCATCTGCTCAAATGAATCAAACTAATTTCAAGTCATTTTCAAAATTAATCAATAGCAATTGAATAATTATTAGAGATAGGTATATGCTCAGAGCAAATGTGTGTTTAGAAATATATCATCATAGAAATACATTTTTATAGATTATTTGTTTTTAATAATCCACTATTCACGTTTTGTATTTTGTTTTATATCTGTAGGCACGAGAATGGGTGTCCGTCTTAGACGACAACGAGAACAAGAAAGAAAAATGTTCGACCAACATTCAAATCATAAACGAGGAGTCAATTGAAAGTCAGCTTCATTCATAGCGAAAATGATATTGAAAAAACCGTTTCGTTTGGTTGAGATATTTATTATTGAATGATAGATAAAATTGACAATGGAAATGGGAAATATGCCAAAGAGACAACAACCCGACCATAGAAAAAAACAACAGCAGAAGGTCACCAACAAGTCTTCAATGTAGCGAGAAATTCCCGCACCCGGAGGCGTCCTTCAGCTGGCCCCTAAACAAATATATACTTATTCAATGTTAATGAACGCCATACTAATTTCCAAATTGTACACAACAAACTAAAATTAAATAATACAAGACTAACAAAAACCAGAGGCTCCTGACTTAGGACAGGCGCAAAAATGCGGCGGGGTTAAACATGTTTGTGAGATCTCAACCCTCCCCCTATACCTCTAGCCAATGTAGAAAAGTAAACTCATAACAATACGCACATTAAAATTCAGTTCAAGAGAAGTTCGAGTCTGATGTCAGAAGATGTAACCAAATAAAATAAACAAAATGACAATAATACATAAATAACAACAGACTACTAGCAGTTAACTGACATGCCAGCTCCAGACTTCAATTAAATTGACTGAAAGATTATGATTTCATCATATGAAAATCAGGCACAATCTTTCCCGTTAAACAATTATATTTGATTAATTAAAGACTACGGTTAAAGCATGTATAGACAAAAAAGGGTACACTGTAGGATGATTGTCCTTGAAATAATGATAACTACTGTGGTCAGTGTATAATGTATATATGTCATCAATTTTGTTCATTTTGATAAATTTTCATAGCTTTTCTGTGATTACTTACAGATTCGCATGTTCTGCAACAGTGATTTTTGACTATGTGGATACATTTTTTCCCCTATCCAATCAAAATAAAACAAATGGTAATCGCTTTATTTTGCATAATTGTTTGTTGTTTTGAAATAAAGACTGTTTACTTCTTACTTCTTTATATTAATTTATTATCCATTTAACATTTTTACAGAATGTATACACGTTTTGCCAATCAGCCTAATTATTGTTTGAAACAAACATCTCAAATGCACTGTTCATCACAGTCTGTCATGTAGCTTATGTACTGAATTCAAAACAATAAAACTTCTTTTTCAATTGCCTTATTTAACAATTAAAAAATTCACGCCATTCGCGTCATTTGTGTGTTTTTTCTCGTGTACGCAATAAGGACAGTAGATAATTTCCCAAGAGTGGGTCGGAAGGTACTCGAGGGACAGTCAAACTCATAGATTGAAAATAAACTGACAACGTTATGGCTAAAAAAATGAAAAGTAAGAATAGACAAATAATAGTACACAAAACACAACATAGAAAACTAAAGACTAGGATATATGTTTCCTGATATGATATATGTCAACATTCAAACCACATTGCTAGTTCTTGCAACATTTTGAAATTAAATAATAATAATTAAAATAACCACAATCCATTTTTTTTATGGATATCATTATCGCTTGTGATCCATTACATTAAACGTTTAACGAACTACAAATTTATTATAGTCTTGTATGCAGACTTTGAAAAGTAGTTATCAAAGGTACCAGGATTATAATTTGATATGCCAGACGCGCGTTTCATCTACATTAGACTCAAAAGTTAAAGTACAAACTTTAAGTTGAAGAGCATTGAGGACCCAAAATTCCAAAAAGTGTACGTGATTTTCAACAGACTGTCGGTAATACAATGGGAACAAACTGTGCCCCTCTACTTGCCGACTTGTTTCTTTATTATAGTGAGGCTGATTTCATGCAGGAACCTCTTAGGAAGAAAGATCAGAAGTTAGCAATATCCTTTAACTCTACTTTCCGCTATATAGATGATGTTCTTTCACTAAATAATTCAAAATTTGGTGACTATGTGGAACGCATCTATTCCATCGAGCTAGAGATAAAAGATACTACAGATACAGTTAAGTCGGCCTCATATCTTGACTTACATCTAGAAATTGACAATGAGGGTCGGTTGAAAACAAAACTTTACGACAAAAGTGATGATTTCAGCTTTCTAATTGTGAACGTTCCATTTCTAAGTAGCAACATTCCAGCAGCACCTGCACACGGGGTATATATCTCCCAATCGATACGATATTCCCGTGCTTGCATTTCCTATCATGATTTTCTTGATAGAGGGTTGCTGCTCACAAGGAAGCTTTTAAACCAAGAATTCCAAATGATGAAGTTGAAATCATCCCTTCGTACATTTTACGGACGCCATCACGAGTTGGTTGACCGTTATGGAATAACCGTTTCACAAATGATATCGGATATGTTCCTTATTTAGTAATTACAATTCCCTTCCCTTTCATGAATGTGACCTACCGAATTAGACCATTTACCGGATTTGTTATCACATAAGCAACACAACGGGTGCCACATGTGGAGCAGGATCTGCTTACCCTTCTGGAGCACCTGAGATCACCCCTAGATTTTTGGTGGGGTTCGTGTTGTTTATTCTTTAGTTTTCTATGTTCTGTCATGTGTGCTGTTGTTTGTTTGTCTTTTTCATTTTTAGCCATGGCGTTGTCAGTTTGTTTTAGATATATGAGTTTGACTGTCCCTTTTATATCTTTCGTCCCTCTTTTGTGCCAAATACAAAATCATGAAATAAAATATCTACGAAAATGCAAATTCTCCTAAATCCACGAAAATCGCTACCCGTGAAAAGAAACGAATCCACAGTATTAGATTGGTATATAGTTTATTTTAAGAAATAATTTATAAAAACATAATTGATGATATGTGTTAGTGTGCCATGTATTTAGTACAACTCTTTTCAATTTTGTATGTACATTATAATTATATTATTATAAGATATACTAAAATTATGTACTATTAGGATACCAAGAAAATATCAATACATTTATTTGAGAATTTCTATATGCATGATAGATAAATGTCACTACATTTGTTTAACCCACCATTTTTTTTTCTACGTCATTAAGCTTTGGATATTTTGTCACCTACTGTAATCTATGTCTGACCGTTCGTCTGGTCATTCCCGTTGGTCTATGTGGCCTAAACAAGGCGCCAAGGCTTTAACCTTTAAAAGTAATGATTGAAACTAATCCTAACAAAACAAATATTGATCAACATTAAAGGTACAGAGGACTTTTATACATATAAAAATGAGTAAATCTGGTATGAATGTCACTGAGCAATCTCTCCACCAGAGACCAAATGACATTAACACGTGAACAAATTTACGTCATCGCCCGCCCTTCCACTATTAACAAATAGGCATATTAAGCTATAAAAAGTCAACAAACGACATATGAAAAAAAAATATAAACAAGAAGCTAACTGATAGATATATTTTTAAAAACAATGATCAACAATGATCAATGTGCTACACAGCAATAAATTAATTTTGGAAGTAACGCGTCTTCTGATTTACTGATATCGTTTTATTTATCAGCTCATAGACATAATTTTGTCATGTGACCGTGACTTTGTTAACGTTTTTTTCATTATTTATTCCAGTTTAAAATGGTTTTAAGAATAATATTATAAAGAAATAATTGTTAAAAATTTTTTCTGTCTATTGGAAATAACACCAAAATGTGGTGCACACTTTACAATAATACACTACGCGGGTTATTCAGTCTGCACCACACTTTTTATGTTATTTCTTCATAGACAGAAAAATAATTATTACAGTCATCCCTTAAAGAAACGTCAACCACTGAATGGCAGTCTCTTGACTTAGGACAGAAACAAAGTTAACATAATGTAGTGGAGTTAAACAAGTGTTGGGGCCCCTAACCCTCCTCTTTACAATGTACATAGGAAAATGGTGTAAAAGCACAACATATGAAAATATTATCAACATATTTTGATTTTTTTAACTCATTAGTCCGAGAAAAAGCCGAAAAACAAGTCATAAACCACATGCACCCCAATAACGAAACATACACTATGGACACATTTTAGAGTATTACAAATGTAGCAGTAACTGATATCTAGATCAAAGCTAATCACAATCAATAAAAGAAACATGTATCTAAAGACCTGGTCACTACGTTAATTAGAATCCGTGAACAGGATAGGACCCGAGAAACGCCCAACGTTAGTGGGTTAAGCCAAGGATCAAACGGCGCCTGATGTTTGGGCAGTATAGTATACACTGATACAAGAGTTGGAGTGGGAATCCGCCGGTGATTTCGTTGGATTCATGCGGACACAGCGCCACAGCATAAAAATTGACCAAATTGCAGGTTATTTGTGATCATCATACGACAGTCACACGATAAGTTGAGCATCGTGGCGATGTCATGTGTCGTGGTAAGAAAATTGAACAGGAACCTTTTTTGCCTTACAATTTTTTGTCGTGTCACTGTCTGGTGGCTGTCGTGAGAGTGTCTTACCACAGTTGTGCGATTGTCGTGCAATAAACACATTGTCGTGGGTACTAACATAAACCATTTTAATAAAACGATCGTACGACTGTTGCACGACTGTCGCAAGACACTCATGATACAGTCGCGCGATTGATTTACGAATACCAAATCTCGTAATATGCTCGCACAACATTGATTTTCTGTCATACGACACTATTATGTTCGTCGTGCAACATATTTTCGTTTTATTTACAAGAATACAATTATGTATTCTGAATATGTACCTTGCCGAACTCCAACATGAGCAAAATATGGTCTTGTTAGCATTATTTAGAACCCGTGAACAGGATAGGAACCCGAGAAACGCCCAACGTTAGTGGGTTAAGCCAAGGATCAAACGGCGCCTGATGTTTGGACAGTATAGTATACACTGATACAAAAGTTGGAGCGGGAATCTGCCGGTGATTTCGTTGGATTCATGCGGATGGATCCTGGTATGTTTTAAAACCGTGAAACGACAGTCGTACGACTGTGGCACAACAGTAACACGTGTATCTCATGACATGAAAACCTGAAAAATGTCTTAAACAACTCACGAATGTCGTACGACTGTCGCACGACCGACTTGTGACTTATCTAGCTACGACAGTACAACCACAATTCTCTTTTTTCTCTGTTGTGTACCCATCATGGACATGTCGTAGCTGATGTGATCACTCGAAATATTTTTTTTTGATTTTTTTTACCTTTTGCACAACAGTGCCATGACAACAATTTTATAGATCTTCCACAACAAAAAAATGTTGTGACCGAGACATAAGACAAATCGTCTTGATGTGGTCCGTGATAGTCTTAACATATTTAACACCGCCGCATTTTTGCTCCTGTCCCAAGTCTGGAGCCTCTGGCCTTTGTTAGTCTTGTATATTTTCACTTTTAGTTTCTTGTGTACAATTTGGAGTTTAGTATGATGTTCATTATCACTGAACCAGTATATATTTGTTAAGGGGCCAGCTGACGGACGCCTCCGGGTGTGAGACTTTCTCGTTGCATTTAAGACCTGTTGGTGACCTTCTGCTGTTGTTTGCTCTATGGTCGGGTTGTTGTCTCTTTGGCACATTCCCCATTTCCATTCTCAATTTTATTAATGTTTTGTTTCTGTATTATATAATTACACACACCTCATTGCTATATGTCTAACATTACTAGACATACCAAGGGTTCCCGTAAAATTTTGACTTCATGACACAAAACATCTGACGCCAGAATTAAAAAGCGATTGTTGTGTGACGTCGATAGTTTCACCGGTGCAGGTTTTTTTTTTATCATCCGGTGCAGATTGCCAAATGGCCTAACGTGTGGCGGACACATTGTAATAGTATTTTCTTACCCAGTATAGTATATTTTTGTTTTATCTTAAGAAATGTAGCATGCCGCGACACCATGCCCTTTTTTTCTGACGCCATGCCCTTTTCGTGGACGCCATGTCCTTTTTTCGGACGCCATGCTCTTTTACTTCCGAAAAAAAATGACGCCATGTGACCTTTCGCGTTTTTGGATTCAGATCGAGTTTCAGTATTCATTTTTTCTGATGAAAGGGCGACAAGCATATTATTTTAAGGTGGTTGCATGTTATTTCATGAGGACGACATTTATCACTTCCGCGAGACTCGAGAGCTTACAGAAAATCATTGTTTGTTTCGGCAAAATACTTCATTAGAACGTTATGAAATTTGCCAGCAGCAAATTTGTAATCCATTTATCAACTATTTATTACATTAAAAACTTCATATTCCTTTCCAAATGACGTGCCAAAACAAGGTACATTTTTTGTAAATTTTCTTCGTCGGCTATTTAAATACTTTCAAGAAGACTTTTTAGTAGAGATCGATTTCGACAAACTGACCAGCTACATGTATGAACGAAATCCGGATTTACAATATATAAATATGACTACGAACTCATGAATGGCACAGCAAACGAAAGAATATTGATCTAAAAAACATTACATACTTTTGGTTAGCTCACCTTGATTAATGTATATATTTCCATGTAGATCATTGTTTAAATTTATTAAAGTTGCTCATCTCTTGGACTATTATACTTAACATGTTTAATGAGAAAAACTAAATATCAGTTACTTTCTAGTTTATGTATGTGCCCTATTTGGTATAGTTGACGTGTTAAGTGTCCTTTTTGTAAAACAATTACCATGTCCTTTTTAGTTCTAGATAAAACAATAAATGTATTGTGTTCCTTTTATACTGCATCTGTGTAAGTAACTGTCGGTGCACAGGTGTAGCGTATCTTACAGCTATCACACAAGTACAGACCTCGATATGCTAGGACCATATTAGAATGTTCGTGATTTGTTTCAATTGGTCAAGTACGGATAAAGAACAGCGTTTCAACCTGTGTGCCATTGCTTTGGATTTTGTGAAGCACATAAGGGTTTTGCGTAAAGATATAAATGCCATATCTTTTCTTGCTTATTACTTCTATCAATGACAAGTCCGAAGTCGTTAGAACAAGATTTCATAGAAATGTGGATACAACGATCTTACCAGAGTAAATCATTTGACTTACAAAACGATTGCTTTCCACATAAATACGTATTCAGTTGTTTTCCATCCGTTAAATGTGTTCGAGATTTTGACTTTGCAATTTAATAAGGGACTTTTCGTATTTAATTGTAATAAAAGTTGAAAGAAATCTCCATAAGTGACACAATGACACAATCAATTGCAACTTTAGGTCACCGTACGGCCTTCAACCATGAACAAAGCCACTACCGCATATTCAGCTATAAAAGGCTCCCAAAAGACAAAAAAAAGTATTTAGTTTTCTTCTAAATTTGCACATATTCAAGAAGGGAGTCGAACAATTAAAAGACAAATCTTCTTAATTTGGACATATTGAAGAATTGTCTCGATAAAAAAGTATATGTACATAAGTTTCATACTAAAAACTAGCCATTTAGATATATAAAAAAAACATATGCATCATTTTTTTCCCCGAAATTTGAAGTTTCCTATTTAAAAGTAAAATCACAAAAATACTGAACTCAGAGGAAAATCAATTCGGAAAGTCCATAATCACATGGTAAAATCAAATAACAAAACGCATCAAAAACGAATGGACAAGAACTGTCATATTCCTGGCTTGGTACAGGCATTTTCAAATGTAGAAAATGGTGGATTGAACCTGATTTTATAGCTAGCTAAACCTCTCACTTGTATGACAGTCGTATCACATTCCATTATATTTTCACCGATGCGTGAACAAAACAAACAGACACAATAGTTAAAAATGACAAAAATAGCGGTACAGCAGTCAACATTGTGTTATCATCTTAATCACTATGAAAACAACAAATGTAACGAAGAAGCACACATCAAATTAACATCCTCATTTTGATTATATTATACGATTTTATTTGTGTAAGTAAAATGCACCCATCAAGGAAGGAGGGTTTTGAGTACTAATGTAAAACTGCGCGTTTGAAATTCGCACAGGTAGACATGAAATAATTTTGTCGTTTAAAGTATGACGGGATGCATAAATACAGTCACGCAAAATAGATATAACAAAAACTGACTAAACAGTATAAAGTAATAATAAATAAAATAATAGTGTGGTTCAAAGTATGACGGGATACATAAGTACAGAGTCACGTCAAATGTATATCACAAAAAAGTGGGTTAACAGTAAAAGTACTATTAATAAATAAAATAATTTTGTCATTCAAAGTATGACAAGATACATAGGTACAGAGTCACATCATAAAATAATTGTGTCGTTCAAAGTATGATGGGATACATAAGCACAGAGTTAAGTCAAAAAGGATATTTAAAAAAACAGACTTAACAGTAAAAGTAATATTAATAAAGACAAATAAAAGAATAATATAACAAGTTATTAAGATGATAAACAACGTCAGTACGCAAAATCTATACTCCAAGACCATCGTGTATTATTTGTGAAGTTGATACGGAATATTTATTAACAAGTTCTGGGTACCTTCCGATGAACTTTTTTAGAAAAAGGACGAGACGTTCTTTGACATACCCCTGGTTCATCAACTTTCTGCTCAGACATTGGTGACGTTTTACAAAGTCTGAGTAGGAGCTGCAAGCTCTTGAATACCGAATAAGTTGGGAAAAGTATATTCCATATGCAGGTGAAGTTGGTATATTGCTACTAAGGTGGGGGAAATTGATAATTTCAAAATCAAAATCGTCTCGTTTGTCATAGATTCTGGTACTAAGATGACTGTGTATGTCAAATTCGAGGTATAAGTCTAAAAATGAGGCGGAGGAAGCCGTGTCTGTTGTCTCTTTAATTTCTAGTTCTGATGGATATATAAATGGAACCCAATCAGAAAAGTTCGCATTGTTAATGGAAAGAACATCATCAATATATCTGAAAGTGAAATAGTGTTTTTCTTAATTGATGAGCTTTCCTTCTCTTGAGTTATTTTGGTGTCATTTTTTTAGTCTCTCTTTGTTCTCTTTCTTCTGAATCTGCTCCCAAAGCTGATTTGATCACGTCTTTCAAATTCTGAAGACTCAATACTATCAGAAGTGTCAAAAAACTCATTACTTTTGTATTCCTCTTCTATCGGATCTACATGTTTGTTTTTTACATGTCTCAGGAGATTATTGTTTTTGCGTTGTCTGTTTTGTACAAACAACCTTCCTATTTGCAAAATAGCATTCAACATGCACACATAGCTAAACAGTTTTCCCTATATTTCTTCTTACTGAATGAGGATGTACAGAAAACACATACCTATTGCTCCGACATCCTTGATGTTGTTTGAGTTTTTGTCATAGTATTTATACCTACAAAACTGTAGAAAGGTATTGAAAATTAAATAATGTACAAAAACTTATTCATTAGTTTAATTATTCATCCAAACAACTGGCGTCCACTATGAAAGGCTCCTTTCCGGACTACTTTTTTGTGTTTTTTTATCAAAATCTTTGTGACCTTTTTTCATCGAGCTTACCAACAATTTAGCATTCAAAGTAACATGTCGTTTACGGCATTTGCCTCTGAAAAAAACAAACCAAGATCAGGACGTATAATTTTGACCTTCTTCTAAGTAAACCTTGCCATTACTGAAACTTTTGAGGATCATGGCGGTATGACAAACGCATCGGAAGTAACCATTCTGTAACAATCTATTGATCAGAAAAAGATCACCCCAGCTTTAAACCCTCATCAAAGGAAAAACAATGTTATCAGCACGCGTGGTGTTTACTCAGAGAGAACAACTAACTTTTTAAAAGTATTTACAAATGCACAAATTTCAAAATGTAAAGCCCAGTCCCATTAGACCACGATCGCACCACGTTCACCACGATCTAAAATAAATTTAGATCGTGGTGAGGTCGCGGTATGAGCGGCATGAAAATTAAATTTTCGTTGCTTTCACGATGCTACTACGTCCTCCCTACGCTTCTACAAAGATCCCGCTACGATTATACCACGTTCTCACCGCGCTTATTCTGCGACCTCACTACGCTTATCAAGATCTTTCTACGCTCTTCACGTTCTCACTACGACCATACCACGAGTTATCCGATTGCAACACGATCTTACTGCGATTATAACACGTTCTTACCACGATTATACTACGTTCATAGCGCGATCTTACTACGTTCTCAGCAATAACGTCAACATCGTGTTCCATATCAATATAGTTCAATTCCTTCTATTTCTGATTAAATCGTAGATTTCTCGGAAACAATACAGTCATGCCACCAAAATCTACCAGAACACGTGGGCATGGTGGTAGGAGTTGATGTAGAGGCAGAGGGAGCAAAGTAACGAATCCTGATCAAGCAGAGATGTCGGACCGACCAAACCTACCTAAATGACAACCTATTGCTGGTCAATAAAGCTCAATGACGATATTTTAGTGAACGATAGCAGAGATGACATAGATGTATCAATACATATAGGAAGATGTTGTATGAGTGCCAATGAGACAACTCTCCATCCAAGTAACAATTTATAAAAGTAAACCATTATAGGCCAAGGTACAGCCTTCAACACGGAGCCTTGGCTCACATCAATCAGCACGCTATAAAGGACCCAAAATATTACTAGTGTTAAACCATTTAAACTAGAAAACCAACGGTCTAATCTATATAAAAACGAGAAGCATGGTTGAGCCGTTAGAGCAAATGGATAATTACATTCAAACAAACAAAATCTAGGGAGCTTTTTTATATATTTTATGTGAAAATGACAATGAGAATGATGGTCGTAGTGTGAACGTAGTCAGGTCGTAAGTAGAGCGTGATGAGGACGGCAAGGGCGTGCTAGAATCGTACCATGGTCGTGAACAGCGTGGTATAGTCGTAGTGGAAGCTTAGTTGGGTCGCAGTGAGAACGTGATGGTCGTAGTGAGGTCGTGATAACGTCGCTCTGTGATCGTAGCGCAGTCTCTCCGAATAGAATCACGCTTTCGCTACGCTCTCGCTACGATTGTACAGCGACCTTTGCGATCTTACTACGATCTTAGTGCGCTCTCACTACGCTTCTACTACGACCTGATTTCGCCACGACCGCACCACGATTGTTTTGAACATGTTCAAAGTTGGCCACGCTCTTCACGATCTAGAAGACCTCACCACGACCGTGATACGACCTTACTGCGATCTACACGATCGCACTACGATCATCAAAATTTGCATTTTTTTCACAGATCGTAGTGCGATCGTGGCCTAGTGGGACTGGGGTATTACAAAATAGTCCGTTTATGGTGTTCTATCGTCATATTTACAGGGTTTAATTTCAATGGCATTGTTGTCTCAGTGGTCAGTGTAGATACATGTACTTATATTTTTTAATTGTGTATTTTTCCTATTCATAATTTGCACATCTCAAACATATCTAAATGTTGTATTATTTATTTATATAGGTAAAGTAAGAAAACGTGACAGTTGTGTGTTTAATATCGCCCTTTGTTGACAATGAGAACCGTTTTGATTTGCGACACGAATTATTTCTTTACAACTTATATATTGATTTAAGAAGTCATCCATAATTGTCAACAATTTTCCAAAGTGTACAAAACATACAATTTTTCAGACCCCCACCCTCCCTCAAAAAGTGTACATCAACCATTTTCAGATTTCAAGAGAGGAATCATTCATTATTTATAGAAGGTGTAATACCACCAAATCATGATACGTCACATCCGGTTGCATACGAAAGTAGGTCTAAAAAAATATTCCCTTGAATTTGACAGTTGTAGAAAATTAACCCTGCATTTCAATGCATTTAAATTTTTCTGAGTCATAAACATGTATGTTGGGTGTCTGAAAGCATCATTCTTTTTTTATTTGATGGTCTTATAAAATATTTTGGAAAGTTAAGGTTACATAGTTACCAAAGCAGGTAACCAGTAATAACAGTGTAAAAATTGGGTTGTTTACTTCCGGTGCTGGTTACTTTCTTATATGCAATGAAATGTAGTGTGACATTTTCACTGTAGCACTGGAAAGGATTAAACTTTATTCATGCAAAGTATTTCTTTGGTTGAAATAAAGGTAAATACTGTACAATTTTTTTATTATTACAATTAAAAGTATAAAATTATTACTAAACTAGTTCATACGTTGTAAAAATGGACTATTCGGAATGGATTGAGACACAGAAAGCACGTTGAGGGAAAATTGCCTTGAAATGGGGGTTTACGGGTGTTTGCTAAGTCAAATGGGTGGACAGACAAGGCTGTATTCAGTGTATAGTGTTAGGTTTCTTTGGGACAGAAAAAAAAGAACCTTGTATGGTCACAGATTTGCATACATGTTGCACACTGAGAAATTTGACCTATCAGAGGAATTTGATGTGTCTCATCTGTGTCATCAGAAGAGATGCATTAACCCTGAGCACCTGTCTTTCGAGCCGCCTCATATTAACCAAGACCGCCAAGTTTGTCGTGGTACACACCCAACAAGGTGTCGAAAACACAAACCCTACCAAGACTGTTTGATTTAAAATGGTAAAACAATAATGGTTTTAAAGAGAAGTCTTATTTTTCTTCATATGATATAATTTATGAAATACACTTTTGAATCAACATACATATATTACATTGAGACCTTTCTTATAGCTTGCCATGCTAATCCCCATTTTACGTGAGCCTCTGTGTCAAATTTTAAATCACCTTTACAGTTTTGTTTATACAACATGTGATTTTTCATTTCAGTGTTAACCATGAATCTGACAAGCATTTTGTTGAAAAATCTTATATGTGAATTGGTCTGCAGATGACACTTTAGCATTGAGGTATGTATCAACTAATGTCATGTTTTATTTTTGTTTTGGCCGCAAAAGTTTACAATTTGCCATTGTGCCATCTGTATTTTGCACCGACAAAACATCATCTAAACACTTGCCTTGGATTTATACACATCAGAATCCAGTCTCACATACTTAAATTTTATAATTCGTACCAAATTTTTTTTTACCAGCATTCAAAGGGACATAACCCTTTTTAAAACCATTTTGATGTATTTTTTATTACTCTTTCTCCTCATTTTCTAATGTAAAATACAAGAAAGTGGACTTTTTAGGTGTAAATCTATTAGAAATATACTGCAATAAATAAATGAAATGACTTTGATATCAGTAACAATAAATGATTGACTGAAAGGGAACCGTTATTTGTCACACTCGTGGAACAGACTAAAAACTCAAGTTACACATAAGGGCTTGTAGAAACTTCGGTGGAGACTGTAAACATTTATAGAGACAGTTCTTTCAGCTAAAACACTTTAATTGTTGATTTGACATTACATTTCTTTCATTTTTTCTGGGAAAATAATTAC
>NW_027468030.1:0-83114 GCF_965363235.1 Mytilus galloprovincialis
TATCGACTTGTAGCACAGGAACAGGGCAACAAATTCATAGCCGTAGATGTATGCTTTGTTGTAACAACTTTCGGCATTTAGCACACTCCCGGAAATCTATGACAGTCTGGAAAGTCACTTCCGTTTAATGAATTGTGGACAAACTATACATGCGACCCCCTATAAATAGCGGCAGAAAGTTAGCAAACTGCCAGGGCAACTAACTAATAACACCAAAGTTGTGCTCAGCCGATAAACTCGCCGGTATTTTTGAAAAAACGGAGAAAACGATTAGACCCAATAGCGTTAGCGGAGGTGTCATTTTGTTAACGTAATCGTAAACTAGCACACCTTAGGTTGACAGACGTTGCGGGCATAATATTTGGGCCACATATAAAAAATTGATATCGACTTGTAGCACAGGAACAGGGCAACAAATTCATAGCCGTAGATGTATGCTTTGTTGTAACAACTTTCGGCATTTAGCACACTCCCGGAAATCTATGACAGTCTGGAAAGTCACTTCCGTTTAATGAATTGTGGACAAACTATACATGCGACCCCCTATAAATAGCGGCAGAAAGTTAGCAAACTGCCAGGGCAACTAACTAATAACACCAAAGTTGTGCTCAGCCGATAAACTCGCCGGTATTTTTGAAAAAACGGAGAAAACGATTAGACCCAATAGCGTTAGCGGAGGTGTCATTTTGTTAACGTAATCGTAAACTAGCACACCTTAGGTTGACAGACGTTGCGGGCATAATATTTGGGCCACATATAAAAAATTGATATCGACTTGTAGCACAGGAACAGGGCAACAAATTCATAGCCGTAGATGTATGCTTTGTTGTAACAACTTTCGGCATTTAGCACACTCCCGGAAATCTATGACAGTCTGGAAAGTCACTTCCGTTTAATGAATTGTGGACAAACTATACATGCGACCCCCTATAAATAGCGGCAGAAAGTTAGCAAACTGCCAGGGCAACTAACTAATAACACCAAAGTTGTGCTCAGCCGATAAACTCGCCGGTATTTTTGAAAAAACGGAGAAAACGATTAGACCCAATAGCGTTAGCGGAGGTGTCATTTTGTTAACGTAATCGTAAACTAGCACACCTTAGGTTGACAGACGTTGCGGGCATAATATTTGGGCCACATATAAAAAATTGATATCGACTTGTAGCACAGGAACAGGGCAACAAATTCATAGCCGTAGATGTATGCTTTGTTGTAACAACTTTCGGCATTTAGCACACTCCCGGAAATCTATGACAGTCTGGAAAGTCACTTCCGTTTAATGAATTGTGGACAAACTATACATGCGACCCCCTATAAATAGCGGCAGAAAGTTAGCAAACTGCCAGGGCAACTAACTAATAACACCAAAGTTGTGCTCAGCCGATAAACTCGCCGGTATTTTTGAAAAAACGGAGAAAACGATTAGACCCAATAGCGTTAGCGGAGGTGTCATTTTGTTAACGTAATCGTAAACTAGCACACCTTAGGTTGACAGACGTTGCGGGCATAATATTTGGGCCACATATAAAAAATTGATATCGACTTGTAGCACAGGAACAGGGCAACAAATTCATAGCCGTAGATGTATGCTTTGTTGTAACAACTTTCGGCATTTAGCACACTCCCGGAAATCTATGACAGTCTGGAAAGTCACTTCCGTTTAATGAATTGTGGACAAACTATACATGCGACCCCCTATAAATAGCGGCAGAAAGTTAGCAAACTGCCAGGGCAACTAACTAATAACACCAAAGTTGTGCTCAGCCGATAAACTCGCCGGTATTTTTGAAAAAACGGAGAAAACGATTAGACCCAATAGCGTTAGCGGAGGTGTCATTTTGTTAACGTAATCGTAAACTAGCACACCTTAGGTTGACAGACGTTGCGGGCATAATATTTGGGCCACATATAAAAAATTGATATCGACTTGTAGCACAGGAACAGGGCAACAAATTCATAGCCGTAGATGTATGCTTTGTTGTAACAACTTTCGGCATTTAGCACACTCCCGGAAATCTATGACAGTCTGGAAAGTCACTTCCGTTTAATGAATTGTGGACAAACTATACATGCGACCCCCTATAAATAGCGGCAGAAAGTTAGCAAACTGCCAGGGCAACTAACTAATAACACCAAAGTTGTGCTCAGCCGATAAACTCGCCGGTATTTTTGAAAAAACGGAGAAAACGATTAGACCCAATAGCGTTAGCGGAGGTGTCATTTTGTTAACGTAATCGTAAACTAGCACACCTTAGGTTGACAGACGTTGCGGGCATAATATTTGGGCCACATATAAAAAATTGATATCGACTTGTAGCACAGGAACAGGGCAACAAATTCATAGCCGTAGATGTATGCTTTGTTGTAACAACTTTCGGCATTTAGCACACTCCCGGAAATCTATGACAGTCTGGAAAGTCACTTCCGTTTAATGAATTGTGGACAAACTATACATGCGACCCCCTATAAATAGCGGCAGAAAGTTAGCAAACTGCCAGGGCAACTAACTAATAACACCAAAGTTGTGCTCAGCCGATAAACTCGCCGGTATTTTGAAAAAACGGAGAAAACGATTAGACCCAATAGCGTTAGCGGAGGTGTCATTTTGTTAACGTAATCGTAAACTAGCACACCTTAGGTTGACAGACGTTGCGGGCATAATATTTGGGCCACATATAAAAAATTGATATCGACTTGTAGCACAGGAACAGGGCAACAAATTCATAGCCGTAGATGTATGCTTTGTTGTAACAACTTTCGGCATTTAGCACACTCCCGGAAATCTATGACAGTCTGGAAAGTCACTTCCGTTTAATGAATTGTGGACAAACTATACATGCGACCCCCTATAAATAGCGGCAGAAAGTTAGCAAACTGCCAGGGCAACTAACTAATAACACCAAAGTTGTGCTCAGCCGATAAACTCGCCGGTATTTTTGAAAAAACGGAGAAAACGATTAGACCCAATAGCGTTAGCGGAGGTGTCATTTTGTTAACGTAATCGTAAACTAGCACACCTTAGGTTGACAGACGTTGCGGGCATAATATTTGGGCCACATATAAAAAATTGATATCGACTTGTAGCACAGGAACAGGGCAACAAATTCATAGCCGTAGATGTATGCTTTGTTGTAACAACTTTCGGCATTTAGCACACTCCCGGAAATCTATGACAGTCTGGAAAGTCACTTCCGTTTAATGAATTGTGGACAAACTATACATGCGACCCCCTATAAATAGCGGCAGAAAGTTAGCAAACTGCCAGGGCAACTAACTAATAACACCAAAGTTGTGCTCAGCCGATAAACTCGCCGGTATTTTTGAAAAAACGGAGAAAACGATTAGACCCAATAGCGTTAGCGGAGGTGTCATTTTGTTAACGTAATCGTAAACTAGCACACCTTAGGTTGACAGACGTTGCGGGCATAATATTTGGGCCACATATAAAAAATTGATATCGACTTGTAGCACAGGAACAGGGCAACAAATTCATAGCCGTAGATGTATGCTTTGTTGTAACAACTTTCGGCATTTAGCACACTCCCGGAAATCTATGACAGTCTGGAAAGTCACTTCCGTTTAATGAATTGTGGACAAACTATACATGCGACCCCCTATAAATAGCGGCAGAAAGTTAGCAAACTGCCAGGGCAACTAACTAATAACACCAAAGTTGTGCTCAGCCGATAAACTCGCCGGTATTTTTGAAAAAACGGAGAAAACGATTAGACCCAATAGCGTTAGCGGAGGTGTCATTTTGTTAACGTAATCGTAAACTAGCACACCTTAGGTTGACAGACGTTGCGGGCATAATATTTGGGCCACATATAAAAAAATGATATCGACTTGTAGCACAGGAACAGGGCAACAAATTCATAGCCGTAGATGTATGCTTTGTTGTAACAACTTTCGGCATTTAGCACACTCCCGGAAATCTATGACAGTCTGGAAAGTCACTTCCGTTTAATGAATTGTGGACAAACTATACATGCGACCCCCTATAAATAGCGGCAGAAAGTTAGCAAACTGCCAGGGCAACTAACTAATAACACCAAAGTTGTGCTCAGCCGATAAACTCGCCGGTATTTTTGAAAAAACGGAGAAAACGATTAGACCCAATAGCGTTAGCGGAGGTGTCATTTTGTTAACGTAATCGTAAACTAGCACACCTTAGGTTGACAGACGTTGCGGGCATAATATTTGGGCCACATATAAAAAATTGATATCGACTTGTAGCACAGGAACAGGGCAACAAATTCATAGCCGTAGATGTATGCTTTGTTGTAACAACTTTCGGCATTTAGCACACTCCCGGAAATCTATGACAGTCTGGAAAGTCACTTCCGTTTAATGAATTGTGGACAAACTATACATGCGACCCCCTATAAATAGCGGCAGAAAGTTAGCAAACTGCCAGGGCAACTAACTAATAACACCAAAGTTGTGCTCAGCCGATAAACTCGCCGGTATTTTTGAAAAAACGGAGAAAACGATTAGACCCAATAGCGTTAGCGGAGGTGTCATTTTGTTAACGTAATCGTAAACTAGCACACCTTAGGTTGACAGACGTTGCGGGCATAATATTTGGGCCACATATAAAAAAATGATATCGACTTGTAGCACAGGAACAGGGCAACAAATTCATAGCCGTAGATGTATGCTTTGTTGTAACAACTTTCGGCATTTAGCACACTCCCGGAAATCTATGACAGTCTGGAAAGTCACTTCCGTTTAATGAATTGTGGACAAACTATACATGCGACCCCCTATAAATAGCGGCAGAAAGTTAGCAAACTGCCAGGGCAACTAACTAATAACACCAAAGTTGTGCTCAGCCGATAAACTCGCCGGTATTTTTGAAAAAACGGAGAAAACGATTAGACCCAATAGCGTTAGCGGAGGTGTCATTTTGTTAACGTAATCGTAAACTAGCACACCTTAGGTTGACAGACGTTGCGGGCATAATATTTGGGCCACATATAAAAAATTGATATCGACTTGTAGCACAGGAACAGGGCAACAAATTCATAGCCGTAGATGTATGCTTTGTTGTAACAACTTTCGGCATTTAGCACACTCCCGGAAATCTATGACAGTCTGGAAAGTCACTTCCGTTTAATGAATTGTGGACAAACTATACATGCGACCCCCTATAAATAGCGGCAGAAAGTTAGCAAACTGCCAGGGCAACTAACTAATAACACCAAAGTTGTGCTCAGCCGATAAACTCGCCGGTATTTTTGAAAAAACGGAGAAAACGATTAGACCCAATAGCGTTAGCGGAGGTGTCATTTTGTTAACGTAATCGTAAACTAGCACACCTTAGGTTGACAGACGTTGCGGGCATAATATTTGGGCCACATATAAAAAATTGATATCGACTTGTAGCACAGGAACAGGGCAACAAATTCATAGCCGTAGATGTATGCTTTGTTGTAACAACTTTCGGCATTTAGCACACTCCCGGAAATCTATGACAGTCTGGAAAGTCACTTCCGTTTAATGAATTGTGGACAAACTATACATGCGACCCCCTATAAATAGCGGCAGAAAGTTAGCAAACTGCCAGGGCAACTAACTAATAACACCAAAGTTGTGCTCAGCCGATAAACTCGCCGGTATTTTTGAAAAAACGGAGAAAACGATTAGACCCAATAGCGTTAGCGGAGGTGTCATTTTGTTAACGTAATCGTAAACTAGCACACCTTAGGTTGACAGACGTTGCGGGCATAATATTTGGGCCACATATAAAAAATTGATATCGACTTGTAGCACAGGAACAGGGCAACAAATTCATAGCCGTAGATGTATGCTTTGTTGTAACAACTTTCGGCATTTAGCACACTCCCGGAAATCTATGACAGTCTGGAAAGTCACTTCCGTTTAATGAATTGTGGACAAACTATACATGCGACCCCCTATAAATAGCGGCAGAAAGTTAGCAAACTGCCAGGGCAACTAACTAATAACACCAAAGTTGTGCTCAGCCGATAAACTCGCCGGTATTTTTGAAAAAACGGAGAAAACGATTAGACCCAATAGCGTTAGCGGAGGTGTCATTTTGTTAACGTAATCGTAAACTAGCACACCTTAGGTTGACAGACGTTGCGGGCATAATATTTGGGCCACATATAAAAAATTGATATCGACTTGTAGCACAGGAACAGGGCAACAAATTCATAGCCGTAGATGTATGCTTTGTTGTAACAACTTTCGGCATTTAGCACACTCCCGGAAATCTATGACAGTCTGGAAAGTCACTTCCGTTTAATGAATTGTGGACAAACTATACATGCGACCCCCTATAAATAGCGGCAGAAAGTTAGCAAACTGCCAGGGCAACTAACTAATAACACCAAAGTTGTGCTCAGCCGATAAACTCGCCGGTATTTTTGAAAAAACGGAGAAAACGATTAGACCCAATAGCGTTAGCGGAGGTGTCATTTTGTTAACGTAATCGTAAACTAGCACACCTTAGGTTGACAGACGTTGCGGGCATAATATTTGGGCCACATATAAAAAATTGATATCGACTTGTAGCACAGGAACAGGGCAACAAATTCATAGCCGTAGATGTATGCTTTGTTGTAACAACTTTCGGCATTTAGCACACTCCCGGAAATCTATGACAGTCTGGAAAGTCACTTCCGTTTAATGAATTGTGGACAAACTATACATGCGACCCCCTATAAATAGCGGCAGAAAGTTAGCAAACTGCCAGGGCAACTAACTAATAACACCAAAGTTGTGCTCAGCCGATAAACTCGCCGGTATTTTTGAAAAAAACGGAGAAAACGATTAGACCCAATAGCGTTAGCGGAGGTGTCATTTTGTTAACGTAATCGTAAACTAGCACACCTTAGGTTGACAGACGTTGCGGGCATAATATTTGGGCCACATATAAAAAATTGATATCGACTTGTAGCACAGGAACAGGGCAACAAATTCATAGCCGTAGATGTATGCTTTGTTGTAACAACTTTCGGCATTTAGCACACTCCCGGAAATCTATGACAGTCTGGAAAGTCACTTCCGTTTAATGAATTGTGGACAAACTATACATGCGACCCCCTATAAATAGCGGCAGAAAGTTAGCAAACTGCCAGGGCAACTAACTAATAACACCAAAGTTGTGCTCAGCCGATAAACTCGCCGGTATTTTTGAAAAAACGGAGAAAACGATTAGACCCAATAGCGTTAGCGGAGGTGTCATTTTGTTAACGTAATCGTAAACTAGCACACCTTAGGTTGACAGACGTTGCGGGCATAATATTTGGGCCACATATAAAAAATTGATATCGACTTGTAGCACAGGAACAGGGCAACAAATTCATAGCCGTAGATGTATGCTTTGTTGTAACAACTTTCGGCATTTAGCACACTCCCGGAAATCTATGACAGTCTGGAAAGTCACTTCCGTTTAATGAATTGTGGACAAACTATACATGCGACCCCCTATAAATAGCGGCAGAAAGTTAGCAAACTGCCAGGGCAACTAACTAATAACACCAAAGTTGTGCTCAGCCGATAAACTCGCCGGTATTTTTGAAAAAACGGAGAAAACGATTAGACCCAATAGCGTTAGCGGAGGTGTCATTTTGTTAACGTAATCGTAAACTAGCACACCTTAGGTTGACAGACGTTGCGGGCATAATATTTGGGCCACATATAAAAAATTGATATCGACTTGTAGCACAGGAACAGGGCAACAAATTCATAGCCGTAGATGTATGCTTTGTTGTAACAACTTTCGGCATTTAGCACACTCCCGGAAATCTATGACAGTCTGGAAAGTCACTTCCGTTTAATGAATTGTGGACAAACTATACATGCGACCCCCTATAAATAGCGGCAGAAAGTTAGCAAACTGCCAGGGCAACTAACTAATAACACCAAAGTTGTGCTCAGCCGATAAACTCGCCGGTATTTTTGAAAAAACGGAGAAAACGATTAGACCCAATAGCGTTAGCGGAGGTGTCATTTTGTTAACGTAATCGTAAACTAGCACACCTTAGGTTGACAGACGTTGCGGGCATAATATTTGGGCCACATATAAAAAATTGATATCGACTTGTAGCACAGGAACAGGGCAACAAATTCATAGCCGTAGATGTATGCTTTGTTGTAACAACTTTCGGCATTTAGCACACTCCCGGAAATCTATGACAGTCTGGAAAGTCACTTCCGTTTAATGAATTGTGGACAAACTATACATGCGACCCCCTATAAATAGCGGCAGAAAGTTAGCAAACTGCCAGGGCAACTAACTAATAACACCAAAGTTGTGCTCAGCCGATAAACTCGCCGGTATTTTTGAAAAAAACGGAGAAAACGATTAGACCCAATAGCGTTAGCGGAGGTGTCATTTTGTTAACGTAATCGTAAACTAGCACACCTTAGGTTGACAGACGTTGCGGGCATAATATTTGGGCCACATATAAAAAATTGATATCGACTTGTAGCACAGGAACAGGGCAACAAATTCATAGCCGTAGATGTATGCTTTGTTGTAACAACTTTCGGCATTTAGCACACTCCCGGAAATCTATGACAGTCTGGAAAGTCACTTCCGTTTAATGAATTGTGGACAAACTATACATGCGACCCCCTATAAATAGCGGCAGAAAGTTAGCAAACTGCCAGGGCAACTAACTAATAACACCAAAGTTGTGCTCAGCCGATAAACTCGCCGGTATTTTTGAAAAAACGGAGAAAACGATTAGACCCAATAGCGTTAGCGGAGGTGTCATTTTGTTAACGTAATCGTAAACTAGCACACCTTAGGTTGACAGACGTTGCGGGCATAATATTTGGGCCACATATAAAAAATTGATATCGACTTGTAGCACAGGAACAGGGCAACAAATTCATAGCCGTAGATGTATGCTTTGTTGTAACAACTTTCGGCATTTAGCACACTCCCGGAAATCTATGACAGTCTGGAAAGTCACTTCCGTTTAATGAATTGTGGACAAACTATACATGCGACCCCCTATAAATAGCGGCAGAAAGTTAGCAAACTGCCAGGGCAACTAACTAATAACACCAAAGTTGTGCTCAGCCGATAAACTCGCCGGTATTTTTGAAAAAACGGAGAAAACGATTAGACCCAATAGCGTTAGCGGAGGTGTCATTTTGTTAACGTAATCGTAAACTAGCACACCTTAGGTTGACAGACGTTGCGGGCATAATATTTGGGCCACATATAAAAAATTGATATCGACTTGTAGCACAGGAACAGGGCAACAAATTCATAGCCGTAGATGTATGCTTTGTTGTAACAACTTTCGGCATTTAGCACACTCCCGGAAATCTATGACAGTCTGGAAAGTCACTTCCGTTTAATGAATTGTGGACAAACTATACATGCGACCCCCTATAAATAGCGGCAGAAAGTTAGCAAACTGCCAGGGCAACTAACTAATAACACCAAAGTTGTGCTCAGCCGATAAACTCGCCGGTATTTTTGAAAAAACGGAGAAAACGATTAGACCCAATAGCGTTAGCGGAGGTGTCATTTTGTTAACGTAATCGTAAACTAGCACACCTTAGGTTGACAGACGTTGCGGGCATAATATTTGGGCCACATATAAAAAATTGATATCGACTTGTAGCACAGGAACAGGGCAACAAATTCATAGCCGTAGATGTATGCTTTGTTGTAACAACTTTCGGCATTTAGCACACTCCCGGAAATCTATGACAGTCTGGAAAGTCACTTCCGTTTAATGAATTGTGGACAAACTATACATGCGACCCCCTATAAATAGCGGCAGAAAGTTAGCAAACTGCCAGGGCAACTAACTAATAACACCAAAGTTGTGCTCAGCCGATAAACTCGCCGGTATTTTTGAAAAAACGGAGAAAACGATTAGACCCAATAGCGTTAGCGGAGGTGTCATTTTGTTAACGTAATCGTAAACTAGCACACCTTAGGTTGACAGACGTTGCGGGCATAATATTTGGGCCACATATAAAAAATTGATATCGACTTGTAGCACAGGAACAGGGCAACAAATTCATAGCCGTAGATGTATGCTTTGTTGTAACAACTTTCGGCATTTAGCACACTCCCGGAAATCTATGACAGTCTGGAAAGTCACTTCCGTTTAATGAATTGTGGACAAACTATACATGCGACCCCCTATAAATAGCGGCAGAAAGTTAGCAAACTGCCAGGGCAACTAACTAATAACACCAAAGTTGTGCTCAGCCGATAAACTCGCCGGTATTTTTGAAAAAAACGGAGAAAACGATTAGACCCAATAGCGTTAGCGGAGGTGTCATTTTGTTAACGTAATCGTAAACTAGCACACCTTAGGTTGACAGACGTTGCGGGCATAATATTTGGGCCACATATAAAAAATTGATATCGACTTGTAGCACAGGAACAGGGCAACAAATTCATAGCCGTAGATGTATGCTTTGTTGTAACAACTTTCGGCATTTAGCACACTCCCGGAAATCTATGACAGTCTGGAAAGTCACTTCCGTTTAATGAATTGTGGACAAACTATACATGCGACCCCCTATAAATAGCGGCAGAAAGTTAGCAAACTGCCAGGGCAACTAACTAATAACACCAAAGTTGTGCTCAGCCGATAAACTCGCCGGTATTTTTGAAAAAACGGAGAAAACGATTAGACCCAATAGCGTTAGCGGAGGTGTCATTTTGTTAACGTAATCGTAAACTAGCACACCTTAGGTTGACAGACGTTGCGGGCATAATATTTGGGCCACATATAAAAAATTGATATCGACTTGTAGCACAGGAACAGGGCAACAAATTCATAGCCGTAGATGTATGCTTTGTTGTAACAACTTTCGGCATTTAGCACACTCCCGGAAATCTATGACAGTCTGGAAAGTCACTTCCGTTTAATGAATTGTGGACAAACTATACATGCGACCCCCTATAAATAGCGGCAGAAAGTTAGCAAACTGCCAGGGCAACTAACTAATAACACCAAAGTTGTGCTCAGCCGATAAACTCGCCGGTATTTTTGAAAAAACGGAGAAAACGATTAGACCCAATAGCGTTAGCGGAGGTGTCATTTTGTTAACGTAATCGTAAACTAGCACACCTTAGGTTGACAGACGTTGCGGGCATAATATTTGGGCCACATATAAAAAATTGATATCGACTTGTAGCACAGGAACAGGGCAACAAATTCATAGCCGTAGATGTATGCTTTGTTGTAACAACTTTCGGCATTTAGCACACTCCCGGAAATCTATGACAGTCTGGAAAGTCACTTCCGTTTAATGAATTGTGGACAAACTATACATGCGACCCCCTATAAATAGCGGCAGAAAGTTAGCAAACTGCCAGGGCAACTAACTAATAACACCAAAGTTGTGCTCAGCCGATAAACTCGCCGGTATTTTTGAAAAAACGGAGAAAACGATTAGACCCAATAGCGTTAGCGGAGGTGTCATTTTGTTAACGTAATCGTAAACTAGCACACCTTAGGTTGACAGACGTTGCGGGCATAATATTTGGGCCACATATAAAAAATTGATATCGACTTGTAGCACAGGAACAGGGCAACAAATTCATAGCCGTAGATGTATGCTTTGTTGTAACAACTTTCGGCATTTAGCACACTCCCGGAAATCTATGACAGTCTGGAAAGTCACTTCCGTTTAATGAATTGTGGACAAACTATACATGCGACCCCCTATAAATAGCGGCAGAAAGTTAGCAAACTGCCAGGGCAACTAACTAATAACACCAAAGTTGTGCTCAGCCGATAAACTCGCCGGTATTTTTGAAAAAACGGAGAAAACGATTAGACCCAATAGCGTTAGCGGAGGTGTCATTTTGTTAACGTAATCGTAAACTAGCACACCTTAGGTTGACAGACGTTGCGGGCATAATATTTGGGCCACATATAAAAAATTGATATCGACTTGTAGCACAGGAACAGGGCAACAAATTCATAGCCGTAGATGTATGCTTTGTTGTAACAACTTTCGGCATTTAGCACACTCCCGGAAATCTATGACAGTCTGGAAAGTCACTTCCGTTTAATGAATTGTGGACAAACTATACATGCGACCCCCTATAAATAGCGGCTGAAAGTTAGCAAACTGCCAGGGCAACTAACTAATAACACCAAAGTTGTGCTCAGCCGATAAACTCGCCGGTATTTTTGAAAAAACGGAGAAAACGATTAGACCCAATAGCGTTAGCGGAGGTGTCATTTTGTTAACGTAATCGTAAACTAGCACACCTTAGGTTGACAGACGTTGCGGGCATAATATTTGGGCCACATATAAAAAATTGATATCGACTTGTAGCACAGGAACAGGGCAACAAATTCATAGCCGTAGATGTATGCTTTGTTGTAACAACTTTCGGCATTTAGCACACTCCCGGAAATCTATGACAGTCTGGAAAGTCACTTCCGTTTAATGAATTGTGGACAAACTATACATGCGACCCCCTATAAATAGCGGCAGAAAGTTAGCAAACTGCCAGGGCAACTAACTAATAACACCAAAGTTGTGCTCAGCCGATAAACTCGCCGGTATTTTTGAAAAAAACGGAGAAAACGATTAGACCCAATAGCGTTAGCGGAGGTGTCATTTTGTTAACGTAATCGTAAACTAGCACACCTTAGGTTGACAGACGTTGCGGGCATAATATTTGGGCCACATATAAAAAATTGATATCGACTTGTAGCACAGGAACAGGGCAACAAATTCATAGCCGTAGATGTATGCTTTGTTGTAACAACTTTCGGCATTTAGCACACTCCCGGAAATCTATGACAGTCTGGAAAGTCACTTCCGTTTAATGAATTGTGGACAAACTATACATGCGACCCCCTATAAATAGCGGCAGAAAGTTAGCAAACTGCCAGGGCAACTAACTAATAACACCAAAGTTGTGCTCAGCCGATAAACTCGCCGGTATTTTTGAAAAAACGGAGAAAACGATTAGACCCAATAGCGTTAGCGGAGGTGTCATTTTGTTAACGTAATCGTAAACTAGCACACCTTAGGTTGACAGACGTTGCGGGCATAATATTTGGGCCACATATAAAAAATTGATATCGACTTGTAGCACAGGAACAGGGCAACAAATTCATACCCGTAGATGTATGCTTTGTTGTAACAACTTTCGGCATTTAGCACACTCCCGGAAATCTATGACAGTCTGGAAAGTCACTTCCGTTTAATGAATTGTGGACAAACTATACATGCGACCCCCTATAAATAGCGGCAGAAAGTTAGCAAACTGCCAGGGCAACTAACTAATAACACCAAAGTTGTGCTCAGCCGATAAACTCGCCGGTATTTTTGAAAAAACGGAGAAAACGATTAGACCCAATAGCGTTAGCGGAGGTGTCATTTTGTTAACGTAATCGTAAACTAGCACACCTTAGGTTGACAGACGTTGCGGGCATAATATTTGGGCCACATATAAAAAATTGATATCGACTTGTAGCACAGGAACAGGGCAACAAATTCATAGCCGTAGATGTATGCTTTGTTGTAACAACTTTCGGCATTTAGCACACTCCCGGAAATCTATGACAGTCTGGAAAGTCACTTCCGTTTAATGAATTGTGGACAAACTATACATGCGACCCCCTATAAATAGCGGCAGAAAGTTAGCAAACTGCCAGGGCAACTAACTAATAACACCAAAGTTGTGCTCAGCCGATAAACTCGCCGGTATTTTTGAAAAAACGGAGAAAACGATTAGACCCAATAGCGTTAGCGGAGGTGTCATTTTGTTAACGTAATCGTAAACTAGCACACCTTAGGTTGACAGACGTTGCGGGCATAATATTTGGGCCACATATAAAAAATTGATATCGACTTGTAGCACAGGAACAGGGCAACAAATTCATAGCCGTAGATGTATGCTTTGTTGTAACAACTTTCGGCATTTAGCACACTCCCGGAAATCTATGACAGTCTGGAAAGTCACTTCCGTTTAATGAATTGTGGACAAACTATACATGCGACCCCCTATAAATAGCGGCAGAAAGTTAGCAAACTGCCAGGGCAACTAACTAATAACACCAAAGTTGTGCTCAGCCGATAAACTCGCCGGTATTTTTGAAAAAACGGAGAAAACGATTAGACCCAATAGCGTTAGCGGAGGTGTCATTTTGTTAACGTAATCGTAAACTAGCACACCTTAGGTTGACAGACGTTGCGGGCATAATATTTGGGCCACATATAAAAAATTGATATCGACTTGTAGCACAGGAACAGGGCAACAAATTCATAGCCGTAGATGTATGCTTTGTTGTAACAACTTTCGGCATTTAGCACACTCCCGGAAATCTATGACAGTCTGGAAAGTCACTTCCGTTTAATGAATTGTGGACAAACTATACATGCGACCCCCTATAAATAGCGGCAGAAAGTTAGCAAACTGCCAGGGCAACTAACTAATAACACCAAAGTTGTGCTCAGCCGATAAACTCGCCGGTATTTTTGAAAAAACGGAGAAAACGATTAGACCCAATAGCGTTAGCGGAGGTGTCATTTTGTTAACGTAATCGTAAACTAGCACACCTTAGGTTGACAGACGTTGCGGGCATAATATTTGGGCCACATATAAAAAATTGATATCGACTTGTAGCACAGGAACAGGGCAACAAATTCATACCCGTAGATGTATGCTTTGTTGTAACAACTTTCGGCATTTAGCACACTCCCGGAAATCTATGACAGTCTGGAAAGTCACTTCCGTTTAATGAATTGTGGACAAACTATACATGCGACCCCCTATAAATAGCGGCAGAAAGTTAGCAAACTGCCAGGGCAACTAACTAATAACACCAAAGTTGTGCTCAGCCGATAAACTCGCCGGTATTTTTGAAAAAACGGAGAAAACGATTAGACCCAATAGCGTTAGCGGAGGTGTCATTTTGTTAACGTAATCGTAAACTAGCACACCTTAGGTTGACAGACGTTGCGGGCATAATATTTGGGCCACATATAAAAAATTGATATCGACTTGTAGCACAGGAACAGGGCAACAAATTCATAGCCGTAGATGTATGCTTTGTTGTAACAACTTTCGGCATTTAGCACACTCCCGGAAATCTATGACAGTCTGGAAAGTCACTTCCGTTTAATGAATTGTGGACAAACTATACATGCGACCCCCTATAAATAGCGGCAGAAAGTTAGCAAACTGCCAGGGCAACTAACTAATAACACCAAAGTTGTGCTCAGCCGATAAACTCGCCGGTATTTTTGAAAAAACGGAGAAAACGATTAGACCCAATAGCGTTAGCGGAGGTGTCATTTTGTTAACGTAATCGTAAACTAGCACACCTTAGGTTGACAGACGTTGCGGGCATAATATTTGGGCCACATATAAAAAATTGATATCGACTTGTAGCACAGGAACAGGGCAACAAATTCATACCCGTAGATGTATGCTTTGTTGTAACAACTTTCGGCATTTAGCACACTCCCGGAAATCTATGACAGTCTGGAAAGTCACTTCCGTTTAATGAATTGTGGACAAACTATACATGCGACCCCCTATAAATAGCGGCAGAAAGTTAGCAAACTGCCAGGGCAACTAACTAATAACACCAAAGTTGTGCTCAGCCGATAAACTCGCCGGTATTTTTGAAAAAAACGGAGAAAACGATTAGACCCAATAGCGTTAGCGGAGGTGTCATTTTGTTAACGTAATCGTAAACTAGCACACCTTAGGTTGACAGACGTTGCGGGCATAATATTTGGGCCACATATAAAAAATTGATATCGACTTGTAGCACAGGAACAGGGCAACAAATTCATAGCCGTAGATGTATGCTTTGTTGTAACAACTTTCGGCATTTAGCACACTCCCGGAAATCTATGACAGTCTGGAAAGTCACTTCCGTTTAATGAATTGTGGACAAACTATACATGCGACCCCCTATAAATAGCGGCAGAAAGTTAGCAAACTGCCAGGGCAACTAACTAATAACACCAAAGTTGTGCTCAGCCGATAAACTCGCCGGTATTTTTTAAAAAACGGAGAAAACGATTAGACCCAATAGCGTTAGCGGAGGTGTCATTTTGTTAACGTAATCGTAAACTAGCACACCTTAGGTTGACAGACGTTGCGGGCATAATATTTGGGCCACATATAAAAAATTGATATCGACTTGTAGCACAGGAACAGGGCAACAAATTCATAGCCGTAGATGTATGCTTTGTTGTAACAACTTTCGGCATTTAGCACACTCCCGGAAATCTATGACAGTCTGGAAAGTCACTTCCGTTTAATGAATTGTGGACAAACTATACATGCGACCCCCTATAAATAGCGGCAGAAAGTTAGCAAACTGCCAGGGCAACTAACTAATAACACCAAAGTTGTGCTCAGCCGATAAACTCGCCGGTATTTTTGAAAAAACGGAGAAAACGATTAGACCCAATAGCGTTAGCGGAGGTGTCATTTTGTTAACGTAATCGTAAACTAGCACACCTTAGGTTGACAGACGTTGCGGGCATAATATTTGGGCCACATATAAAAAATTGATATCGACTTGTAGCACAGGAACAGGGCAACAAATTCATAGCCGTAGATGTATGCTTTGTTGTAACAACTTTCGGCATTTAGCACACTCCCGGAAATCTATGACAGTCTGGAAAGTCACTTCCGTTTAATGAATTGTGGACAAACTATACATGCGACCCCCTATAAATAGCGGCAGAAAGTTAGCAAACTGCCAGGGCAACTAACTAATAACACCAAAGTTGTGCTCAGCCGATAAACTCGCCGGTATTTTTGAAAAAACGGAGAAAACGATTAGACCCAATAGCGTTAGCGGAGGTGTCATTTTGTTAACGTAATCGTAAACTAGCACACCTTAGGTTGACAGACGTTGCGGGCATAATATTTGGGCCACATATAAAAAATTGATTTCGACTTGTAGCACAGGAACAGGGCAACAAATTCATAGCCGTAGATGTATGCTTTGTTGTAACAACTTTCGGCATTTAGCACACTCCCGGAAATCTATGACAGTCTGGAAAGTCACTTCCGTTTAATGAATTGTGGACAAACTATACATGCGACCCCCTATAAATAGCGGCAGAAAGTTAGCAAACTGCCAGGGCAACTAACTAATAACACCAAAGTTGTGCTCAGCCGATAAACTCGCCGGTATTTTTGAAAAAACGGAGAAAACGATTAGACCCAATAGCGTTAGCGGAGGTGTCATTTTGTTAACGTAATCGTAAACTAGCACACCTTAGGTTGACAGACGTTGCGGGCATAATATTTGGGCCACATATAAAAAATTGATATCGACTTGTAGCACAGGAACAGGGCAACAAATTCATAGCCGTAGATGTATGCTTTGTTGTAACAACTTTCGGCATTTAGCACACTCCCGGAAATCTATGACAGTCTGGAAAGTCACTTCCGTTTAATGAATTGTGGACAAACTATACATGCGACCCCCTATAAATAGCGGCAGAAAGTTAGCAAACTGCCAGGGCAACTAACTAATAACACCAAAGTTGTGCTCAGCCGATAAACTCGCCGGTATTTTTGAAAAAACGGAGAAAACGATTAGACCCAATAGCGTTAGCGGAGGTGTCATTTTGTTAACGTAATCGTAAACTAGCACACCTTAGGTTGACAGACGTTGCGGGCATAATATTTGGGCCACATATAAAAAATTGATATCGACTTGTAGCACAGGAACAGGGCAACAAATTCATACCCGTAGATGTATGCTTTGTTGTAACAACTTTCGGCATTTAGCACACTCCCGGAAATCTATGACAGTCTGGAAAGTCACTTCCGTTTAATGAATTGTGGACAAACTATACATGCGACCCCCTATAAATAGCGGCAGAAAGTTAGCAAACTGCCAGGGCAACTAACTAATAACACCAAAGTTGTGCTCAGCCGATAAACTCGCCGGTATTTTTGAAAAAACGGAGAAAACGATTAGACCCAATAGCGTTAGCGGAGGTGTCATTTTGTTAACGTAATCGTAAACTAGCACACCTTAGGTTGACAGACGTTGCGGGCATAATATTTGGGCCACATATAAAAAATTGATATCGACTTGTAGCACAGGAACAGGGCAACAAATTCATAGCCGTAGATGTATGCTTTGTTGTAACAACTTTCGGCATTTAGCACACTCCCGGAAATCTATGACAGTCTGGAAAGTCACTTCCGTTTAATGAATTGTGGACAAACTATACATGCGACCCCCTATAAATAGCGGCAGAAAGTTAGCAAACTGCCAGGGCAACTAACTAATAACACCAAAGTTGTGCTCAGCCGATAAACTCGCCGGTATTTTTGAAAAAACGGAGAAAACGATTAGACCCAATAGCGTTAGCGGAGGTGTCATTTTGTTAACGTAATCGTAAACTAGCACACCTTAGGTTGACAGACGTTGCGGGCATAATATTTGGGCCACATATAAAAAATTGATATCGACTTGTAGCACAGGAACAGGGCAACAAATTCATAGCCGTAGATGTATGCTTTGTTGTAACAACTTTCGGCATTTAGCACACTCCCGGAAATCTATGACAGTCTGGAAAGTCACTTCCGTTTAATGAATTGTGGACAAACTATACATGCGACCCCCTATAAATAGCGGCAGAAAGTTAGCAAACTGCCAGGGCAACTAACTAATAACACCAAAGTTGTGCTCAGCCGATAAACTCGCCGGTATTTTTGAAAAAACGGAGAAAACGATTAGACCCAATAGCGTTAGCGGAGGTGTCATTTTGTTAACGTAATCGTAAACTAGCACACCTTAGGTTGACAGACGTTGCGGGCATAATATTTGGGCCACATATAAAAAATTGATATCGACTTGTAGCACAGGAACAGGGCAACAAATTCATAGCCGTAGATGTATGCTTTGTTGTAACAACTTTCGGCATTTAGCACACTCCCGGAAATCTATGACAGTCTGGAAAGTCACTTCCGTTTAATGAATTGTGGACAAACTATACATGCGACCCCCTATAAATAGCGGCAGAAAGTTAGCAAACTGCCAGGGCAACTAACTAATAACACCAAAGTTGTGCTCAGCCGATAAACTCGCCGGTATTTTTGAAAAAACGGAGAAAACGATTAGACCCAATAGCGTTAGCGGAGGTGTCATTTTGTTAACGTAATCGTAAACTAGCACACCTTAGGTTGACAGACGTTGCGGGCATAATATTTGGGCCACATATAAAAAATTGATTTCGACTTGTAGCACAGGAACAGGGCAACAAATTCATAGCCGTAGATGTATGCTTTGTTGTAACAACTTTCGGCATTTAGCACACTCCCGGAAATCTATGACAGTCTGGAAAGTCACTTCCGTTTAATGAATTGTGGACAAACTATACATGCGACCCCCTATAAATAGCGGCAGAAAGTTAGCAAACTGCCAGGGCAACTAACTAATAACACCAAAGTTGTGCTCAGCCGATAAACTCGCCGGTATTTTTGAAAAAACGGAGAAAACGATTAGACCCAATAGCGTTAGCGGAGGTGTCATTTTGTTAACGTAATCGTAAACTAGCACACCTTAGGTTGACAGACGTTGCGGGCATAATATTTGGGCCACATATAAAAAATTGATATCGACTTGTAGCACAGGAACAGGGCAACAAATTCATAGCCGTAGATGTATGCTTTGTTGTAACAACTTTCGGCATTTAGCACACTCCCGGAAATCTATGACAGTCTGGAAAGTCACTTCCGTTTAATGAATTGTGGACAAACTATACATGCGACCCCCTATAAATAGCGGCAGAAAGTTAGCAAACTGCCAGGGCAACTAACTAATAACACCAAAGTTGTGCTCAGCCGATAAACTCGCCGGTATTTTTGAAAAAACGGAGAAAACGATTAGACCCAATAGCGTTAGCGGAGGTGTCATTTTGTTAACGTAATCGTAAACTAGCACACCTTAGGTTGACAGACGTTGCGGGCATAATATTTGGGCCACATATAAAAAATTGATATCGACTTGTAGCACAGGAACAGGGCAACAAATTCATAGCCGTAGATGTATGCTTTGTTGTAACAACTTTCGGCATTTAGCACACTCCCGGAAATCTATGACAGTCTGGAAAGTCACTTCCGTTTAATGAATTGTGGACAAACTATACATGCGACCCCCTATAAATAGCGGCAGAAAGTTAGCAAACTGCCAGGGCAACTAACTAATAACACCAAAGTTGTGCTCAGCCGATAAACTCGCCGGTATTTTTGAAAAAACGGAGAAAACGATTAGACCCAATAGCGTTAGCGGAGGTGTCATTTTGTTAACGTAATCGTAAACTAGCACACCTTAGGTTGACAGACGTTGCGGGCATAATATTTGGGCCACATATAAAAAATTGATATCGACTTGTAGCACAGGAACAGGGCAACAAATTCATAGCCGTAGATGTATGCTTTGTTGTAACAACTTTCGGCATTTAGCACACTCCCGGAAATCTATGACAGTCTGGAAAGTCACTTCCGTTTAATGAATTGTGGACAAACTATACATGCGACCCCCTATAAATAGCGGCAGAAAGTTAGCAAACTGCCAGGGCAACTAACTAATAACACCAAAGTTGTGCTCAGCCGATAAACTCGCCGGTATTTTTGAAAAAACGGAGAAAACGATTAGACCCAATAGCGTTAGCGGAGGTGTCATTTTGTTAACGTAATCGTAAACTAGCACACCTTAGGTTGACAGACGTTGCGGGCATAATATTTGGGCCACATATAAAAAATTGATATCGACTTGTAGCACAGGAACAGGGCAACAAATTCATAGCCGTAGATGTATGCTTTGTTGTAACAACTTTCGGCATTTAGCACACTCCCGGAAATCTATGACAGTCTGGAAAGTCACTTCCGTTTAATGAATTGTGGACAAACTATACATGCGACCCCCTATAAATAGCGGCAGAAAGTTAGCAAACTGCCAGGGCAACTAACTAATAACACCAAAGTTGTGCTCAGCCGATAAACTCGCCGGTATTTTTGAAAAAACGGAGAAAACGATTAGACCCAATAGCGTTAGCGGAGGTGTCATTTTGTTAACGTAATCGTAAACTAGCACACCTTAGGTTGACAGACGTTGCGGGCATAATATTTGGGCCACATATAAAAAATTGATATCGACTTGTAGCACAGGAACAGGGCAACAAATTCATAGCCGTAGATGTATGCTTTGTTGTAACAACTTTCGGCATTTAGCACACTCCCGGAAATCTATGACAGTCTGGAAAGTCACTTCCGTTTAATGAATTGTGGACAAACTATACATGCGACCCCCTATAAATAGCGGCAGAAAGTTAGCAAACTGCCAGGGCAACTAACTAATAACACCAAAGTTGTGCTCAGCCGATAAACTCGCCGGTATTTTTGAAAAAACGGAGAAAACGATTAGACCCAATAGCGTTAGCGGAGGTGTCATTTTGTTAACGTAATCGTAAACTAGCACACCTTAGGTTGACAGACGTTGCGGGCATAATATTTGGGCCACATATAAAAAATTGATATCGACTTGTAGCACAGGAACAGGGCAACAAATTCATAGCCGTAGATGTATGCTTTGTTGTAACAACTTTCGGCATTTAGCACACTCCCGGAAATCTATGACAGTCTGGAAAGTCACTTCCGTTTAATGAATTGTGGACAAACTATACATGCGACCCCCTATAAATAGCGGCAGAAAGTTAGCAAACTGCCAGGGCAACTAACTAATAACACCAAAGTTGTGCTCAGCCGATAAACTCGCCGGTATTTTTGAAAAAACGGAGAAAACGATTAGACCCAATAGCGTTAGCGGAGGTGTCATTTTGTTAACGTAATCGTAAACTAGCACACCTTAGGTTGACAGACGTTGCGGGCATAATATTTGGGCCACATATAAAAAATTGATATCGACTTGTAGCACAGGAACAGGGCAACAAATTCATAGCCGTAGATGTATGCTTTGTTGTAACAACTTTCGGCATTTAGCACACTCCCGGAAATCTATGACAGTCTGGAAAGTCACTTCCGTTTAATGAATTGTGGACAAACTATACATGCGACCCCCTATAAATAGCGGCAGAAAGTTAGCAAACTGCCAGGGCAACTAACTAATAACACCAAAGTTGTGCTCAGCCGATAAACTCGCCGGTATTTTTGAAAAAACGGAGAAAACGATTAGACCCAATAGCGTTAGCGGAGGTGTCATTTTGTTAACGTAATCGTAAACTAGCACACCTTAGGTTGACAGACGTTGCGGGCATAATATTTGGGCCACATATAAAAAATTGATATCGACTTGTAGCACAGGAACAGGGCAACAAATTCATAGCCGTAGATGTATGCTTTGTTGTAACAACTTTCGGCATTTAGCACACTCCCGGAAATCTATGACAGTCTGGAAAGTCACTTCCGTTTAATGAATTGTGGACAAACTATACATGCGACCCCCTATAAATAGCGGCAGAAAGTTAGCAAACTGCCAGGGCAACTAACTAATAACACCAAAGTTGTGCTCAGCCGATAAACTCGCCGGTATTTTTGAAAAAACGGAGAAAACGATTAGACCCAATAGCGTTAGCGGAGGTGTCATTTTGTTAACGTAATCGTAAACTAGCACACCTTAGGTTGACAGACGTTGCGGGCATAATATTTGGGCCACATATAAAAAATTGATATCGACTTGTAGCACAGGAACAGGGCAACAAATTCATAGCCGTAGATGTATGCTTTGTTGTAACAACTTTCGGCATTTAGCACACTCCCGGAAATCTATGACAGTCTGGAAAGTCACTTCCGTTTAATGAATTGTGGACAAACTATACATGCGACCCCCTATAAATAGCGGCAGAAAGTTAGCAAACTGCCAGGGCAACTAACTAATAACACCAAAGTTGTGCTCAGCCGATAAACTCGCCGGTATTTTTGAAAAAACGGAGAAAACGATTAGACCCAATAGCGTTAGCGGAGGTGTCATTTTGTTAACGTAATCGTAAACTAGCACACCTTAGGTTGACAGACGTTGCGGGCATAATATTTGGGCCACATATAAAAAATTGATTTCGACTTGTAGCACAGGAACAGGGCAACAAATTCATAGCCGTAGATGTATGCTTTGTTGTAACAACTTTCGGCATTTAGCACACTCCCGGAAATCTATGACAGTCTGGAAAGTCACTTCCGTTTAATGAATTGTGGACAAACTATACATGCGACCCCCTATAAATAGCGGCAGAAAGTTAGCAAACTGCCAGGGCAACTAACTAATAACACCAAAGTTGTGCTCAGCCGATAAACTCGCCGGTATTTTTGAAAAAACGGAGAAAACGATTAGACCCAATAGCGTTAGCGGAGGTGTCATTTTGTTAACGTAATCGTAAACTAGCACACCTTAGGTTGACAGACGTTGCGGGCATAATATTTGGGCCACATATAAAAAATTGATATCGACTTGTAGCACAGGAACAGGGCAACAAATTCATAGCCGTAGATGTATGCTTTGTTGTAACAACTTTCGGCATTTAGCACACTCCCGGAAATCTATGACAGTCTGGAAAGTCACTTCCGTTTAATGAATTGTGGACAAACTATACATGCGACCCCCTATAAATAGCGGCAGAAAGTTAGCAAACTGCCAGGGCAACTAACTAATAACACCAAAGTTGTGCTCAGCCGATAAACTCGCCGGTATTTTTGAAAAAACGGAGAAAACGATTAGACCCAATAGCGTTAGCGGAGGTGTCATTTTGTTAACGTAATCGTAAACTAGCACACCTTAGGTTGACAGACGTTGCGGGCATAATATTTGGGCCACATATAAAAAATTGATATCGACTTGTAGCACAGGAACAGGGCAACAAATTCATAGCCGTAGATGTATGCTTTGTTGTAACAACTTTCGGCATTTAGCACACTCCCGGAAATCTATGACAGTCTGGAAAGTCACTTCCGTTTAATGAATTGTGGACAAACTATACATGCGACCCCCTATAAATAGCGGCAGAAAGTTAGCAAACTGCCAGGGCAACTAACTAATAACACCAAAGTTGTGCTCAGCCGATAAACTCGCCGGTATTTTTGAAAAAACGGAGAAAACGATTAGACCCAATAGCGTTAGCGGAGGTGTCATTTTGTTAACGTAATCGTAAACTAGCACACCTTAGGTTGACAGACGTTGCGGGCATAATATTTGGGCCACATATAAAAAATTGATATCGACTTGTAGCACAGGAACAGGGCAACAAATTCATAGCCGTAGATGTATGCTTTGTTGTAACAACTTTCGGCATTTAGCACACTCCCGGAAATCTATGACAGTCTGGAAAGTCACTTCCGTTTAATGAATTGTGGACAAACTATACATGCGACCCCCTATAAATAGCGGCAGAAAGTTAGCAAACTGCCAGGGCAACTAACTAATAACACCAAAGTTGTGCTCAGCCGATAAACTCGCCGGTATTTTTGAAAAAACGGAGAAAACGATTAGACCCAATAGCGTTAGCGGAGGTGTCATTTTGTTAACGTAATCGTAAACTAGCACACCTTAGGTTGACAGACGTTGCGGGCATAATATTTGGGCCACATATAAAAAATTGATATCGACTTGTAGCACAGGAACAGGGCAACAAATTCATAGCCGTAGATGTATGCTTTGTTGTAACAACTTTCGGCATTTAGCACACTCCCGGAAATCTATGACAGTCTGGAAAGTCACTTCCGTTTAATGAATTGTGGACAAACTATACATGCGACCCCCTATAAATAGCGGCAGAAAGTTAGCAAACTGCCAGGGCAACTAACTAATAACACCAAAGTTGTGCTCAGCCGATAAACTCGCCGGTATTTTTGAAAAAACGGAGAAAACGATTAGACCCAATAGCGTTAGCGGAGGTGTCATTTTGTTAACGTAATCGTAAACTAGCACACCTTAGGTTGACAGACGTTGCGGGCATAATATTTGGGCCACATATAAAAAATTGATATCGACTTGTAGCACAGGAACAGGGCAACAAATTCATAGCCGTAGATGTATGCTTTGTTGTAACAACTTTCGGCATTTAGCACACTCCCGGAAATCTATGACAGTCTGGAAAGTCACTTCCGTTTAATGAATTGTGGACAAACTATACATGCGACCCCCTATAAATAGCGGCAGAAAGTTAGCAAACTGCCAGGGCAACTAACTAATAACACCAAAGTTGTGCTCAGCCGATAAACTCGCCGGTATTTTTGAAAAAACGGAGAAAACGATTAGACCCAATAGCGTTAGCGGAGGTGTCATTTTGTTAACGTAATCGTAAACTAGCACACCTTAGGTTGACAGACGTTGCGGGCATAATATTTGGGCCACATATAAAAAATTGATATCGACTTGTAGCACAGGAACAGGGCAACAAATTCATAGCCGTAGATGTATGCTTTGTTGTAACAACTTTCGGCATTTAGCACACTCCCGGAAATCTATGACAGTCTGGAAAGTCACTTCCGTTTAATGAATTGTGGACAAACTATACATGCGACCCCCTATAAATAGCGGCAGAAAGTTAGCAAACTGCCAGGGCAACTAACTAATAACACCAAAGTTGTGCTCAGCCGATAAACTCGCCGGTATTTTTGAAAAAACGGAGAAAACGATTAGACCCAATAGCGTTAGCGGAGGTGTCATTTTGTTAACGTAATCGTAAACTAGCACACCTTAGGTTGACAGACGTTGCGGGCATAATATTTGGGCCACATATAAAAAATTGATATCGACTTGTAGCACAGGAACAGGGCAACAAATTCATAGCCGTAGATGTATGCTTTGTTGTAACAACTTTCGGCATTTAGCACACTCCCGGAAATCTATGACAGTCTGGAAAGTCACTTCCGTTTAATGAATTGTGGACAAACTATACATGCGACCCCCTATAAATAGCGGCAGAAAGTTAGCAAACTGCCAGGGCAACTAACTAATAACACCAAAGTTGTGCTCAGCCGATAAACTCGCCGGTATTTTTGAAAAAACGGAGAAAACGATTAGACCCAATAGCGTTAGCGGAGGTGTCATTTTGTTAACGTAATCGTAAACTAGCACACCTTAGGTTGACAGACGTTGCGGGCATAATATTTGGGCCACATATAAAAAATTGATATCGACTTGTAGCACAGGAACAGGGCAACAAATTCATAGCCGTAGATGTATGCTTTGTTGTAACAACTTTCGGCATTTAGCACACTCCCGGAAATCTATGACAGTCTGGAAAGTCACTTCCGTTTAATGAATTGTGGACAAACTATACATGCGACCCCCTATAAATAGCGGCAGAAAGTTAGCAAACTGCCAGGGCAACTAACTAATAACACCAAAGTTGTGCTCAGCCGATAAACTCGCCGGTATTTTTGAAAAAACGGAGAAAACGATTAGACCCAATAGCGTTAGCGGAGGTGTCATTTTGTTAACGTAATCGTAAACTAGCACACCTTAGGTTGACAGACGTTGCGGGCATAATATTTGGGCCACATATAAAAAATTGATATCGACTTGTAGCACAGGAACAGGGCAACAAATTCATAGCCGTAGATGTATGCTTTGTTGTAACAACTTTCGGCATTTAGCACACTCCCGGAAATCTATGACAGTCTGGAAAGTCACTTCCGTTTAATGAATTGTGGACAAACTATACATGCGACCCCCTATAAATAGCGGCAGAAAGTTAGCAAACTGTCAGGGCAACTAACTAATAACACCAAAGTTGTGCTCAGCCGATAAACTCGCCGGTATTTTTGAAAAAACGGAGAAAACGATTAGACCCAATAGCGTTAGCGGAGGTGTCATTTTGTTAACGTAATCGTAAACTAGCACACCTTAGGTTGACAGACGTTGCGGGCATAATATTTGGGCCACATATAAAAAATTGATATCGACTTGTAGCACAGGAACAGGGCAACAAATTCATAGCCGTAGATGTATGCTTTGTTGTAACAACTTTCGGCATTTAGCACACTCCCGGAAATCTATGACAGTCTGGAAAGTCACTTCCGTTTAATGAATTGTGGACAAACTATACATGCGACCCCCTATAAATAGCGGCAGAAAGTTAGCAAACTGCCAGGGCAACTAACTAATAACACCAAAGTTGTGCTCAGCCGATAAACTCGCCGGTATTTTTGAAAAAACGGAGAAAACGATTAGACCCAATAGCGTTAGCGGAGGTGTCATTTTGTTAACGTAATCGTAAACTAGCACACCTTAGGTTGACAGACGTTGCGGGCATAATATTTGGGCCACATATAAAAAATTCATATCGACTTGTAGCACAGGAACAGGGCAACAAATTCATAGCCGTAGATGTATGCTTTGTTGTAACAACTTTCGGCATTTAGCACACTCTCGGAAATCTATGACAGTCTGGAAAGTCACTTCCGTTTAATGAATTGTGGACAAACTATACATGCGACCCCCTATAAATAGCGGCAGAAAGTTAGCAAACTGCCAGGGCAACTAACTAATAACACCAAAGTTGTGCTCAGCCGATAAACTCGCCGGTATTTTTGAAAAAACGGAGAAAACGATTAGACCCAATAGCGTTAGCGGAGGTGTCATGTTGTTAACGTAATCGTAAACTAGCACACCTTAGGTTGACAGACGTTGCGGGCATAATATTTGGGCCACATATAAAAAATTGATATCGACTTGTAGCACAGGAACAGGGCAACAAATTCATAGCCGTAGATGTATGCTTTGTTGTAACAACTTTCGGCATTTAGCACACTCCCGGAAATCTATGACAGTCTGGAAAGTCACTTCCGTTTAATGAATTGTGGACAAACTATACATGCGACCCCCTATAAATAGCGGCAGAAAGTTAGCAAACTGCCAGGGCAACTAACTAATAACACCAAAGTTGTGCTCAGCCGATAAACTCGCCGGTATTTTTGAAAAAACGGAGAAAACGATTAGACCCAATAGCGTTAGCGGAGGTGTCATTTTGTTAACGTAATCGTAAACTAGCACACCTTAGGTTGACAGACGTTGCGGGCATAATATTTGGGCCACATATAAAAAATTGATATCGACTTGTAGCACAGGAACAGGGCAACAAATTCATAGCCGTAGATGTATGCTTTGTTGTAACAACTTTCGGCATTTAGCACACTCCCGGAAATCTATGACAGTCTGGAAAGTCACTTCCGTTTAATGAATTGTGGACAAACTATACATGCGACCCCCTATAAATAGCGGCAGAAAGTTAGCAAACTGCCAGGGCAACTAACTAATAACACCAAAGTTGTGCTCAGCCGATAAACTCGCCGGTATTTTTGAAAAAACGGAGAAAACGATTAGACCCAATAGCGTTAGCGGAGGTGTCATTTTGTTAACGTAATCGTAAACTAGCACACCTTAGGTTGACAGACGTTGCGGGCATAATATTTGGGCCACATATAAAAAATTGATATCGACTTGTAGCACAGGAACAGGGCAACAAATTCATAGCCGTAGATGTATGCTTTGTTGTAACAACTTTCGGCATTTAGCACACTCCCGGAAATCTATGACAGTCTGGAAAGTCACTTCCGTTTAATGAATTGTGGACAAACTATACATGCGACCCCCTATAAATAGCGGCAGAAAGTTAGCAAACTGCCAGGGCAACTAACTAATAACACCAAAGTTGTGCTCAGCCGATAAACTCGCCGGTATTTTTGAAAAAACGGAGAAAACGATTAGACCCAATAGCGTTAGCGGAGGTGTCATTTTGTTAACGTAATCGTAAACTAGCACACCTTAGGTTGACAGACGTTGCGGGCATAATATTTGGGCCACATATAAAAAATTGATATCGACTTGTAGCACAGGAACAGGGCAACAAATTCATAGCCGTAGATGTATGCTTTGTTGTAACAACTTTCGGCATTTAGCACACTCCCGGAAATCTATGACAGTCTGGAAAGTCACTTCCGTTTAATGAATTGTGGACAAACTATACATGCGACCCCCTATAAATAGCGGCAGAAAGTTAGCAAACTGCCAGGGCAACTAACTAATAACACCAAAGTTGTGCTCAGCCGATAAACTCGCCGGTATTTTTGAAAAAACGGAGAAAACGATTAGACCCAATAGCGTTAGCGGAGGTGTCATTTTGTTAACGTAATCGTAAACTAGCACACCTTAGGTTGACAGACGTTGCGGGCATAATATTTGGGCCACATATAAAAAATTGATATCGACTTGTAGCACAGGAACAGGGCAACAAATTCATAGCCGTAGATGTATGCTTTGTTGTAACAACTTTCGGCATTTAGCACACTCCCGGAAATCTATGACAGTCTGGAAAGTCACTTCCGTTTAATGAATTGTGGACAAACTATACATGCGACCCCCTATAAATAGCGGCAGAAAGTTAGCAAACTGCCAGGGCAACTAACTAATAACACCAAAGTTGTGCTCAGCCGATAAACTCGCCGGTATTTTTGAAAAAACGGAGAAAACGATTAGACCCAATAGCGTTAGCGGAGGTGTCATTTTGTTAACGTAATCGTAAACTAGCACACCTTAGGTTGACAGACGTTGCGGGCATGATATTTGGGCCACATATAAAAAATTGATATCGACTTGTAGCACAGGAACAGGGCAACAAATTCATACCCGTAGATGTATGCTTTGTTGTAACAACTTTCGGCATTTAGCACACTCCCGGAAATCTATGACAGTCTGGAAAGTCACTTCCGTTTAATGAATTGTGGACAAACTATACATGCGACCCCCTATAAATAGCGGCAGAAAGTTAGCAAACTGCCAGGGCAACTAACTAATAACACCAAAGTTGTGCTCAGCCGATAAACTCGCCGGTATTTTTGAAAAAACGGAGAAAACGATTAGACCCAATAGCGTTAGCGGAGGTGTCATTTTGTTAACGTAATCGTAAACTAGCACACCTTAGGTTGACAGACGTTGCGGGCATAATATTTGGGCCACATATAAAAAATTGATATCGACTTGTAGCACAGGAACAGGGCAACAAATTCATAGCCGTAGATGTATGCTTTGTTGTAACAACTTTCGGCATTTAGCACACTCCCGGAAATCTATGACAGTCTGGAAAGTCACTTCCGTTTAATGAATTGTGGACAAACTATACATGCGACCCCCTATAAATAGCGGCAGAAAGTTAGCAAACTGCCAGGGCAACTAACTAATAACACCAAAGTTGTGCTCAGCCGATAAACTCGCCGGTATTTTTGAAAAAACGGAGAAAACGATTAGACCCAATAGCGTTAGCGGAGGTGTCATTTTGTTAACGTAATCGTAAACTAGCACACCTTAGGTTGACAGACGTTGCGGGCATAATATTTGGGCCACATATAAAAAATTGATATCGACTTGTAGCACAGGAACAGGGCAACAAATTCATAGCCGTAGATGTATGCTTTGTTGTAACAACTTTCGGCATTTAGCACACTCCCGGAAATCTATGACAGTCTGGAAAGTCACTTCCGTTTAATGAATTGTGGACAAACTATACATGCGACCCCCTATAAATAGCGGCAGAAAGTTAGCAAACTGCCAGGGCAACTAACTAATAACACCAAAGTTGTGGTCAGCCGATAAACTCGCCGGTATTTTTGAAAAAACGGAGAAAACGATTAGACCCAATAGCGTTAGCGGAGGTGTCATTTTGTTAACGTAATCGTAAACTAGCACACCTTAGGTTGACAGACGTTGCGGGCATAATATTTGGGCCACATATAAAAAATTGATATCGACTTGTAGCACAGGAACAGGGCAACAAATTCATAGCCGTAGATGTATGCTTTGTTGTAACAACTTTCGGCATTTAGCACACTCCCGGAAATCTATGACAGTCTGGAAAGTCACTTCCGTTTAATGAATTGTGGACAAACTATACATGCGACCCCCTATAAATAGCGGCAGAAAGTTAGCAAACTGCCAGGGCAACTAACTAATAACACCAAAGTTGTGGTCAGCCGATAAACTCGCCGGTATTTTTGAAAAAACGGAGAAAACGATTAGACCCAATAGCGTTAGCGGAGGTGTCATTTTGTTAACGTAATCGTAAACTAGCACACCTTAGGTTGACAGACGTTGCGGGCATAATATTTGGGCCACATATAAAAAATTGATATCGACTTGTAGCACAGGAACAGGGCAACAAATTCATAGCCGTAGATGTATGCTTTGTTGTAACAACTTTCGGCATTTAGCACACTCCCGGAAATCTATGACAGTCTGGAAAGTCACTTCCGTTTAATGAATTGTGGACAAACTATACATGCGACCCCCTATAAATAGCGGCAGAAAGTTAGCAAACTGCCAGGGCAACTAACTAATAACACCAAAGTTGTGCTCAGCCGATAAACTCGCCGGTATTTTTGAAAAAACGGAGAAAACGATTAGACCCAATAGCGTTAGCGGAGGTGTCATTTTGTTAACGTAATCGTAAACTAGCACACCTTAGGTTGACAGACGTTGCGGGCATAATATTTGGGCCACATATAAAAAATTGATATCGACTTGTAGCACAGGAACAGGGCAACAAATTCATAGCCGTAGATGTATGCTTTGTTGTAACAACTTTCGGCATTTAGCACACTCCCGGAAATCTATGACAGTCTGGAAAGTCACTTCCGTTTAATGAATTGTGGACAAACTATACATGCGACCCCCTATAAATAGCGGCAGAAAGTTAGCAAACTGCCAGGGCAACTAACTAATAACACCAAAGTTGTGCTCAGCCGATAAACTCGCCGGTATTTTTGAAAAAACGGAGAAAACGATTAGACCCAATAGCGTTAGCGGAGGTGTCATTTTGTTAACGTAATCGTAAACTAGCACACCTTAGGTTGACAGACGTTGCGGGCATAATATTTGGGCCACATATAAAAAATTGATATCGACTTGTAGCACAGGAACAGGGCAACAAATTCATAGCCGTAGATGTATGCTTTGTTGTAACAACTTTCGGCATTTAGCACACTCTCGGAAATCTATGACAGTCTGGAAAGTCACTTCCGTTTAATGAATTGTGGACAAACTATACATGCGACCCCCTATAAATAGCGGCAGAAAGTTAGCAAACTGCCAGGGCAACTAACTAATAACACCAAAGTTGTGCTCAGCCGATAAACTCGCCGGTATTTTTGAAAAAACGGAGAAAACGATTAGACCCAATAGCGTTAGCGGAGGTGTCATTTTGTTAACGTAATCGTAAACTAGCACACCTTAGGTTGACAGACGTTGCGGGCATAATATTTGGGCCACATATAAAAAATTGATATCGACTTGTAGCACAGGAACAGGGCAACAAATTCATAGCCGTAGATGTATGCTTTGTTGTAACAACTTTCGGCATTTAGCACACTCCCGGAAATCTATGACAGTCTGGAAAGTCACTTCCGTTTAATGAATTGTGGACAAACTATACATGCGACCCCCTATAAATAGCGGCAGAAAGTTAGCAAACTGCCAGGGCAACTAACTAATAACACCAAAGTTGTGCTCAGCCGATAAACTCGCCGGTATTTTTGAAAAAACGGAGAAAACGATTAGACCCAATAGCGTTAGCGGAGGTGTCATTTTGTTAACGTAATCGTAAACTAGCACACCTTAGGTTGACAGACGTTGCGGGCATAATATTTGGGCCACATATAAAAAATTGATATCGACTTGTAGCACAGGAACAGGGCAACAAATTCATAGCCGTAGATGTATGCTTTGTTGTAACAACTTTCGGCATTTAGCACACTCCCGGAAATCTATGACAGTCTGGAAAGTCACTTCCGTTTAATGAATTGTGGACAAACTATACATGCGACCCCCTATAAATAGCGGCAGAAAGTTAGCAAACTGCCAGGGCAACTAACTAATAACACCAAAGTTGTGCTCAGCCGATAAACTCGCCGGTATTTTTGAAAAAACGGAGAAAACGATTAGACCCAATAGCGTTAGCGGAGGTGTCATTTTGTTAACGTAATCGTAAACTAGCACACCTTAGGTTGACAGACGTTGCGGGCATAATATTTGGGCCACATATAAAAAATTGATATCGACTTGTAGCACAGGAACAGGGCAACAAATTCATAGCCGTAGATGTATGCTTTGTTGTAACAACTTTCGGCATTTAGCACACTCCCGGAAATCTATGACAGTCTGGAAAGTCACTTCCGTTTAATGAATTGTGGACAAACTATACATGCGACCCCCTATAAATAGCGGCAGAAAGTTAGCAAACTGCCAGGGCAACTAACTAATAACACCAAAGTTGTGCTCAGCCGATAAACTCGCCGGTATTTTTGAAAAAACGGAGAAAACGATTAGACCCAATAGCGTTAGCGGAGGTGTCATTTTGTTAACGTAATCGTAAACTAGCACACCTTAGGTTGACAGACGTTGCGGGCATAATATTTGGGCCACATATAAAAAATTGATATCGACTTGTAGCACAGGAACAGGGCAACAAATTCATAGCCGTAGATGTATGCTTTGTTGTAACAACTTTCGGCATTTAGCACACTCCCGGAAATCTATGACAGTCTGGAAAGTCACTTCCGTTTAATGAATTGTGGACAAACTATACATGCGACCCCCTATAAATAGCGGCAGAAAGTTAGCAAACTGCCAGGGCAACTAACTAATAACACCAAAGTTGTGCTCAGCCGATAAACTCGCCGGTATTTTTGAAAAAACGGAGAAAACGATTAGACCCAATAGCGTTAGCGGAGGTGTCATTTTGTTAACGTAATCGTAAACTAGCACACCTTAGGTTGACAGACGTTGCGGGCATAATTTTTGGGCCACATATAAAAAATTGATATCGACTTGTAGCACAGGAACAGGGCAACAAATTCATAGCCGTAGATGTATGCTTTGTTGTAACAACTTTCGGCATTTAGCACACTCCCGGAAATCTATGACAGTCTGGAAAGTCACTTCCGTTTAATGAATTGTGGACAAACTATACATGCGACCCCCTATAAATAGCGGCAGAAAGTTAGCAAACTGCCAGGGCAACTAACTAATAACACCAAAGTTGTGCTCAGCCGATAAACTCGCCGGTATTTTTGAAAAAACGGAGAAAACGATTAGACCCAATAGCGTTAGCGGAGGTGTCATTTTGTTAACGTAATCGTAAACTAGCACACCTTAGGTTGACAGACGTTGCGGGCATGATATTTGGGCCACATATAAAAAATTGATATCGACTTGTAGCACAGGAACAGGGCAACAAATTCATAGCCGTAGATGTATGCTTTGTTGTAACAACTTTCGGCATTTAGCACACTCCCGGAAATCTATGACAGTCTGGAAAGTCACTTCCGTTTAATGAATTGTGGACAAACTATACATGCGACCCCCTATAAATAGCGGCAGAAAGTTAGCAAACTGCCAGGGCAACTAACTAATAACACCAAAGTTGTGCTCAGCCGATAAACTCGCCGGTATTTTTGAAAAAACGGAGAAAACGATTAGACCCAATAGCGTTAGCGGAGGTGTCATTTTGTTAACGTAATCGTAAACTAGCACACCTTAGGTTGACAGACGTTGCGGGCATGATATTTGGGCCACATATAAAAAATTGATATCGACTTGTAGCACAGGAACAGGGCAACAAATTCATACCCGTAGATGTATGCTTTGTTGTAACAACTTTCGGCATTTAGCACACTCCCGGAAATCTATGACAGTCTGGAAAGTCACTTCCGTTTAATGAATTGTGGACAAACTATACATGCGACCCCCTATAAATAGCGGCAGAAAGTTAGCAAACTGCCAGGGCAACTAACTAATAACACCAAAGTTGTGCTCAGCCGATAAACTCGCCGGTATTTTTGAAAAAACGGAGAAAACGATTAGACCCAATAGCGTTAGCGGAGGTGTCATTTTGTTAACGTAATCGTAAACTAGCACACCTTAGGTTGACAGACGTTGCGGGCATAATATTTGGGCCACATATAAAAAATTGATATCGACTTGTAGCACAGGAACAGGGCAACAAATTCATAGCCGTAGATGTATGCTTTGTTGTAACAACTTTCGGCATTTAGCACACTCCCGGAAATCTATGACAGTCTGGAAAGTCACTTCCGTTTAATGAATTGTGGACAAACTATACATGCGACCCCCTATAAATAGCGGCAGAAAGTTAGCAAACTGCCAGGGCAACTAACTAATAACACCAAAGTTGTGCTCAGCCGATAAACTCGCCGGTATTTTTGAAAAAACGGAGAAAACGATTAGACCCAATAGCGTTAGCGGAGGTGTCATTTTGTTAACGTAATCGTAAACTAGCACACCTTAGGTTGACAGACGTTGCGGGCATAATATTTGGGCCACATATAAAAAATTGATATCGACTTGTAGCACAGGAACAGGGCAACAAATTCATAGCCGTAGATGTATGCTTTGTTGTAACAACTTTCGGCATTTAGCACACTCCCGGAAATCTATGACAGTCTGGAAAGTCACTTCCGTTTAATGAATTGTGGACAAACTATACATGCGACCCCCTATAAATAGCGGCAGAAAGTTAGCAAACTGCCAGGGCAACTAACTAATAACACCAAAGTTGTGGTCAGCCGATAAACTCGCCGGTATTTTTGAAAAAACGGAGAAAACGATTAGACCCAATAGCGTTAGCGGAGGTGTCATTTTGTTAACGTAATCGTAAACTAGCACACCTTAGGTTGACAGACGTTGCGGGCATAATATTTGGGCCACATATAAAAAATTGATATCGACTTGTAGCACAGGAACAGGGCAACAAATTCATAGCCGTAGATGTATGCTTTGTTGTAACAACTTTCGGCATTTAGCACACTCCCGGAAATCTATGACAGTCTGGAAAGTCACTTCCGTTTAATGAATTGTGGACAAACTATACATGCGACCCCCTATAAATAGCGGCAGAAAGTTAGCAAACTGCCAGGGCAACTAACTAATAACACCAAAGTTGTGCTCAGCCGATAAACTCGCCGGTATTTTTGAAAAAACGGAGAAAACGATTAGACCCAATAGCGTTAGCGGAGGTGTCATTTTGTTAACGTAATCGTAAACTAGCACACCTTAGGTTGACAGACGTTGCGGGCATAATATTTGGGCCACATATAAAAAATTGATATCGACTTGTAGCACAGGAACAGGGCAACAAATTCATAGCCGTAGATGTATGCTTTGTTGTAACAACTTTCGGCATTTAGCACACTCCCGGAAATCTATGACAGTCTGGAAAGTCACTTCCGTTTAATGAATTGTGGACAAACTATACATGCGACCCCCTATAAATAGCGGCAGAAAGTTAGCAAACTGCCAGGGCAACTAACTAATAACACCAAAGTTGTGCTCAGCCGATAAACTCGCCGGTATTTTTGAAAAAACGGAGAAAACGATTAGACCCAATAGCGTTAGCGGAGGTGTCATTTTGTTAACGTAATCGTAAACTAGCACACCTTAGGTTGACAGACGTTGCGGGCATAATATTTGGGCCACATATGAAAAATTGATATCGACTTGTAGCACAGGAACAGGGCAACAAATTCATAGCCGTAGATGTATGCTTTGTTGTAACAACTTTCGGCATTTAGCACACTCCCGGAAATCTATGACAGTCTGGAAAGTCACTTCCGTTTAATGAATTGTGGACAAACTATACATGCGACCCCCTATAAATAGCGGCAGAAAGTTAGCAAACTGCCAGGGCAACTAACTAATAACACCAAAGTTGTGCTCAGCCGATAAACTCGCCGGTATTTTTGAAAAAACGGAGAAAACGATTAGACCCAATAGCGTTAGCGGAGGTGTCATTTTGTTAACGTAATCGTAAACTAGCACACCTTAGGTTGACAGACGTTGCGGGCATAATATTTGGGCCACATATAAAAAATTGATATCGACTTGTAGCACAGGAACAGGGCAACAAATTCATAGCCGTAGATGTATGCTTTGTTGTAACAACTTTCGGCATTTAGCACACTCCCGGAAATCTATGACAGTCTGGAAAGTCACTTCCGTTTAATGAATTGTGGACAAACTATACATGCGACCCCCTATAAATAGCGGCAGAAAGTTAGCAAACTGCCAGGGCAACTAACTAATAACACCAAAGTTGTGCTCAGCCGATAAACTCGCCGGTATTTTTGAAAAAACGGAGAAAACGATTAGACCCAATAGCGTTAGCGGAGGTGTCATTTTGTTAACGTAATCGTAAACTAGCACACCTTAGGTTGACAGACGTTGCGGGCATAATATTTGGGCCACATATAAAAAATTGATATCGACTTGTAGCACAGGAACAGGGCAACAAATTCATAGCCGTAGATGTATGCTTTGTTGTAACAACTTTCGGCATTTAGCACACTCCCGGAAATCTATGACAGTCTGGAAAGTCACTTCCGTTTAATGAATTGTGGACAAACTATACATGCGACCCCCTATAAATAGCGGCAGAAAGTTAGCAAACTGCCAGGGCAACTAACTAATAACACCAAAGTTGTGCTCAGCCGATAAACTCGCCGGTATTTTTGAAAAAACGGAGAAAACGATTAGACCCAATAGCGTTAGCGGAGGTGTCATTTTGTTAACGTAATCGTAAACTAGCACACCTTAGGTTGACAGACGTTGCGGGCATAATATTTGGGCCACATATAAAAAATTGATATCGACTTGTAGCACAGGAACAGGGCAACAAATTCATAGCCGTAGATGTATGCTTTGTTGTAACAACTTTCGGCATTTAGCACACTCCCGGAAATCTATGACAGTCTGGAAAGTCACTTCCGTTTAATGAATTGTGGACAAACTATACATGCGACCCCCTATAAATAGCGGCAGAAAGTTAGCAAACTGCCAGGGCAACTAACTAATAACACCAAAGTTGTGCTCAGCCGATAAACTCGCCGGTATTTTTGAAAAAACGGAGAAAACGATTAGACCCAATAGCGTTAGCGGAGGTGTCATTTTGTTAACGTAATCGTAAACTAGCACACCTTAGGTTGACAGACGTTGCGGGCATAATATTTGGGCCACATATAAAAAATTGATATCGACTTGTAGCACAGGAACAGGGCAACAAATTCATAGCCGTAGATGTATGCTTTGTTGTAACAACTTTCGGCATTTAGCACACTCCCGGAAATCTATGACAGTCTGGAAAGTCACTTCCGTTTAATGAATTGTGGACAAACTATACATGCGACCCCCTATAAATAGCGGCAGAAAGTTAGCAAACTGCCAGGGCAACTAACTAATAACACCAAAGTTGTGCTCAGCCGATAAACTCGCCGGTATTTTTGAAAAAACGGAGAAAACGATTAGACCCAATAGCGTTAGCGGAGGTGTCATTTTGTTAACGTAATCGTAAACTAGCACACCTTAGGTTGACAGACGTTGCGGGCATAATATTTGGGCCACATATAAAAAATTGATATCGACTTGTAGCACAGGAACAGGGCAACAAATTCATAGCCGTAGATGTATGCTTTGTTGTAACAACTTTCGGCATTTAGCACACTCCCGGAAATCTATGACAGTCTGGAAAGTCACTTCCGTTTAATGAATTGTGGACAAACTATACATGCGACCCCCTATAAATAGCGGCAGAAAGTTAGCAAACTGCCAGGGCAACTAACTAATAACACCAAAGTTGTGCTCAGCCGATAAACTCGCCGGTATTTTTGAAAAAACGGAGAAAACGATTAGACCCAATAGCGTTAGCGGAGGTGTCATTTTGTTAACGTAATCGTAAACTAGCACACCTTAGGTTGACAGACGTTGCGGGCATAATATTTGGGCCACATATAAAAAATTGATATCGACTTGTAGCACAGGAACAGGGCAACAAATTCATAGCCGTAGATGTATGCTTTGTTGTAACAACTTTCGGCATTTAGCACACTCCCGGAAATCTATGACAGTCTGGAAAGTCACTTCCGTTTAATGAATTGTGGACAAACTATACATGCGACCCCCTATAAATAGCGGCAGAAAGTTAGCAAACTGCCAGGGCAACTAACTAATAACACCAAAGTTGTGCTCAGCCGATAAACTCGCCGGTATTTTTGAAAAAACGGAGAAAACGATTAGACCCAATAGCGTTAGCGGAGGTGTCATTTTGTTAACGTAATCGTAAACTAGCACACCTTAGGTTGACAGACGTTGCGGGCATAATATTTGGGCCACATATAAAAAATTGATATCGACTTGTAGCACAGGAACAGGGCAACAAATTCATAGCCGTAGATGTATGCTTTGTTGTAACAACTTTCGGCATTTAGCACACTCCCGGAAATCTATGACAGTCTGGAAAGTCACTTCCGTTTAATGAATTGTGGACAAACTATACATGCGACCCCCTATAAATAGCGGCAGAAAGTTAGCAAACTGCCAGGGCAACTAACTAATAACACCAAAGTTGTGCTCAGCCGATAAACTCGCCGGTATTTTTGAAAAAACGGAGAAAACGATTAGACCCAATAGCGTTAGCGGAGGTGTCATTTTGTTAACGTAATCGTAAACTAGCACACCTTAGGTTGACAGACGTTGCGGGCATAATATTTGGGCCACATATAAAAAATTGATATCGACTTGTAGCACAGGAACAGGGCAACAAATTCATAGCCGTAGATGTATGCTTTGTTGTAACAACATTCGGCATTTAGCACACTCCCGGAAATCTATGACAGTCTGGAAAGTCACTTCCGTTTAATGAATTGTGGACAAACTATACATGCGACCCCCTATAAATAGCGGCAGAAAGTTAGCAAACTGCCAGGGCAACTAACTAATAACACCAAAGTTGTGCTCAGCCGATAAACTCGCCGGTATTTTTGAAAAAACGGAGAAAACGATTAGACCCAATAGCGTTAGCGGAGGTGTCATTTTGTTAACGTAATCGTAAACTAGCACACCTTAGGTTGACAGACGTTGCGGGCATAATATTTGGGCCACATATAAAAAATTGATATCGACTTGTAGCACAGGAACAGGGCAACAAATTCATAGCCGTAGATGTATGCTTTGTTGTAACAACTTTCGGCATTTAGCACACTCCCGGAAATCTATGACAGTCTGGAAAGTCACTTCCGTTTAATGAATTGTGGACAAACTATACATGCGACCCCCTATAAATAGCGGCAGAAAGTTAGCAAACTGCCAGGGCAACTAACTAATAACACCAAAGTTGTGCTCAGCCGATAAACTCGCCGGTATTTTTGAAAAAACGGAGAAAACGATTAGACCCAATAGCGTTAGCGGAGGTGTCATTTTGTTAACGTAATCGTAAACTAGCACACCTTAGGTTGACAGACGTTGCGGGCATAATATTTGGGCCACATATAAAAAATTGATATCGACTTGTAGCACAGGAACAGGGCAACAAATTCATAGCCGTAGATGTATGCTTTGTTGTAACAACTTTCGGCATTTAGCACACTCCCGGAAATCTATGACAGTCTGGAAAGTCACTTCCGTTTAATGAATTGTGGACAAACTATACATGCGACCCCCTATAAATAGCGGCAGAAAGTTAGCAAACTGCCAGGGCAACTAACTAATAACACCAAAGTTGTGCTCAGCCGATAAACTCGCCGGTATTTTTGAAAAAACGGAGAAAACGATTAGACCCAATAGCGTTAGCGGAGGTGTCATTTTGTTAACGTAATCGTAAACTAGCACACCTTAGGTTGACAGACGTTGCGGGCATAATATTTGGGCCACATATAAAAAATTGATATCGACTTGTAGCACAGGAACAGGGCAACAAATTCATAGCCGTAGATGTATGCTTTGTTGTAACAACTTTCGGCATTTAGCACACTCCCGGAAATCTATGACAGTCTGGAAAGTCACTTCCGTTTAATGAATTGTGGACAAACTATACATGCGACCCCCTATAAATAGCGGCAGAAAGTTAGCAAACTGCCAGGGCAACTAACTAATAACACCAAAGTTGTGCTCAGCCGATAAACTCGCCGGTATTTTTGAAAAAACGGAGAAAACGATTAGACCCAATAGCGTTAGCGGAGGTGTCATTTTGTTAACGTAATCGTAAACTAGCACACCTTAGGTTGACAGACGTTGCGGGCATAATATTTGGGCCACATATAAAAAATTGATATCGACTTGTAGCACAGGAGCAGGGCAACAAATTCATAGCCGTAGATGTATGCTTTGTTGTAACAACTTTCGGCATTTAGCACACTCCCGGAAATCTATGACAGTCTGGAAAGTCACTTCCGTTTAATGAATTGTGGACAAACTATACATGCGACCCCCTATAAATAGCGGCAGAAAGTTAGCAAACTGCCAGGGCAACTAACTAATAACACCAAAGTTGTGCTCAGCCGATAAACTCGCCGGTATTTTTGAAAAAACGGAGAAAACGATTAGACCCAATAGCGTTAGCGGAGGTGTCATTTTGTTAACGTAATCGTAAACTAGCACACCTTAGGTTGACAGACGTTGCGGGCATAATATTTGGGCCACATATAAAAAATTGATATCGACTTGTAGCACAGGAACAGGGCAACAAATTCATAGCCGTAGATGTATGCTTTGTTGTAACAACTTTCGGCATTTAGCACACTCCCGGAAATCTATGACAGTCTGGAAAGTCACTTCCGTTTAATGAATTGTGGACAAACTATACATGCGACCCCCTATAAATAGCGGCAGAAAGTTAGCAAACTGCCAGGGCAACTAACTAATAACACCAAAGTTGTGCTCAGCCGATAAACTCGCCGGTATTTTTGAAAAAACGGAGAAAACGATTAGACCCAATAGCGTTAGCGGAGGTGTCATTTTGTTAACGTAATCGTAAACTAGCACACCTTAGGTTGACAGACGTTGCGGGCATAATATTTGGGCCACATATAAAACATTGATATCGACTTGTAGCACAGGAACAGGGCAACAAATTCATAGCCGTAGATGTATGCTTTGTTGTAACAACTTTCGGCATTTAGCACACTCCCGGAAATCTATGACAGTCTGGAAAGTCACTTCCGTTTAATGAATTGTGGACAAACTATACATGCGACCCCCTATAAATAGCGGCAGAAAGTTAGCAAACTGCCAGGGCAACTAACTAATAACACCAAAGTTGTGCTCAGCCGATAAACTCGCCGGTATTTTTGAAAAAACGGAGAAAACGATTAGACCCAATAGCGTTAGCGGAGGTGTCATTTTGTTAACGTAATCGTAAACTAGCACACCTTAGGTTGACAGACGTTGCGGGCATAATATTTGGGCCACATATAAAAAATTGATATCGACTTGTAGCACAGGAACAGGGCAACAAATTCATAGCCGTAGATGTATGCTTTGTTGTAACAACTTTCGGCATTTAGCACACTCCCGGAAATCTATGACAGTCTGGAAAGTCACTTCCGTTTAATGAATTGTGGACAAACTATACATGCGACCCCCTATAAATAGCGGCAGAAAGTTAGCAAACTGCCAGGGCAACTAACTAATAACACCAAAGTTGTGCTCAGCCGATAAACTCGCCGGTATTTTTGAAAAAACGGAGAAAACGATTAGACCCAATAGCGTTAGCGGAGGTGTCATTTTGTTAACGTAATCGTAAACTAGCACACCTTAGGTTGACAGACGTTGCGGGCATAATATTTGGGCCACATATAAAAAATTGATATCGACTTGTAGCACGGGAACAGGGCAACAAATTCATAGCCGTAGATGTATGCTTTGTTGTAACAACTTTCGGCATTTAGCACACTCCCGGAAATCTATGACAGTCTGGAAAGTCACTTCCGTTTAATGAATTGTGGACAAACTATACATGCGACCCCCTATAAATAGCGGCAGAAAGTTAGCAAACTGCCAGGGCAACTAACTAATAACACCAAAGTTGTGCTCAGCCGATAAACTCGCCGGTATTTTTGAAAAAACGGAGAAAACGATTAGACCCAATAGCGTTAGCGGAGGTGTCATTTTGTTAACGTAATCGTAAACTAGCACACCTTAGGTTGACAGACGTTGCGGGCATAATATTTGGGCCACATATAAAAAATTGATATCGACTTGTAGCACAGGAACAGGGCAACAAATTCATAGCCGTAGATGTATGCTTTGTTGTAACAACTTTCGGCATTTAGCACACTCCCGGAAATCTATGACAGTCTGGAAAGTCACTTCCGTTTAATGAATTGTGGACAAACTATACATGCGACCCCCTATAAATAGCGGCAGAAAGTTAGCAAACTGCCAGGGCAACTAACTAATAACACCAAAGTTGTGCTCAGCCGATAAACTCGCCGGTATTTTTGAAAAAACGGAGAAAACGATTAGACCCAATAGCGTTAGCGGAGGTGTCATTTTGTTAACGTAATCGTAAACTAGCACACCTTAGGTTGACAGACGTTGCGGGCATAATATTTGGGCCACATATAAAAAATTGATATCGACTTGTAGCACAGGAACAGGGCAACAAATTCATAGCCGTAGATGTATGCTTTGTTGTAACAACTTTCGGCATTTAGCACACTCCCGGAAATCTATGACAGTCTGGAAAGTCACTTCCGTTTAATGAATTGTGGACAAACTATACATGCGACCCCCTATAAATAGCGGCAGAAAGTTAGCAAACTGCCAGGGCAACTAACTAATAACACCAAAGTTGTGCTCAGCCGATAAACTCGCCGGTATTTTTGAAAAAACGGAGAAAACGATTAGACCCAATAGCGTTAGCGGAGGTGTCATTTTGTTAACGTAATCGTAAACTAGCACACCTTAGGTTGACAGACGTTGCGGGCATAATATTTGGGCCACATATAAAAAATTGATATCGACTTGTAGCACAGGAACAGGGCAACAAATTCATAGCCGTAGATGTATGCTTTGTTGTAACAACTTTCGGCATTTAGCACACTCCCGGAAATCTATGACAGTCTGGAAAGTCACTTCCGTTTAATGAATTGTGGACAAACTATACATGCGACCCCCTATAAATAGCGGCAGAAAGTTAGCAAACTGCCAGGGCAACTAACTAATAACACCAAAGTTGTGCTCAGCCGATAAACTCGCCGGTATTTTTGAAAAAACGGAGAAAACGATTAGACCCAATAGCGTTAGCGGAGGTGTCATTTTGTTAACGTAATCGTAAACTAGCACACCTTAGGTTGACAGACGTTGCGGGCATAATATTTGGGCCACATATAAAAAATTGATATCGACTTGTAGCACAGGAACAGGGCAACAAATTCATAGCCGTAGATGTATGCTTTGTTGTAACAACTTTCGGCATTTAGCACACTCCCGGAAATCTATGACAGTCTGGAAAGTCACTTCCGTTTAATGAATTGTGGACAAACTATACATGCGACCCCCTATAAATAGCGGCAGAAAGTTAGCAAACTGCCAGGGCAACTAACTAATAACACCAAAGTTGTGCTCAGCCGATAAACTCGCCGGTATTTTTGAAAAAACGGAGAAAACGATTAGACCCAATAGCGTTAGCGGAGGTGTCATTTTGTTAACGTAATCGTAAACTAGCACACCTTAGGTTGACAGACGTTGCGGGCATAATATTTGGGCCACATATAAAAAATTGATATCGACTTGTAGCACAGGAACAGGGCAACAAATTCATAGCCGTAGATGTATGCTTTGTTGTAACAACTTTCGGCATTTAGCACACTCCCGGAAATCTATGACAGTCTGGAAAGTCACTTCCGTTTAATGAATTGTGGACAAACTATACATGCGACCCCCTATAAATAGCGGCAGAAAGTTAGCAAACTGCCAGGGCAACTAACTAATAACACCAAAGTTGTGCTCAGCCGATAAACTCGCCGGTATTTTTGAAAAAACGGAGAAAACGATTAGACCCAATAGCGTTAGCGGAGGTGTCATTTTGTTAACGTAATCGTAAACTAGCACACCTTAGGTTGACAGACGTTGCGGGCATAATATTTGGGCCACATATAAAAAATTGATATCGACTTGTAGCACAGGAACAGGGCAACAAATTCATAGCCGTAGATGTATGCTTTGTTGTAACAACTTTCGGCATTTAGCACACTCCCGGAAATCTATGACAGTCTGGAAAGTCACTTCCGTTTAATGAATTGTGGACAAACTATACATGCGACCCCCTATAAATAGCGGCAGAAAGTTAGCAAACTGCCAGGGCAACTAACTAATAACACCAAAGTTGTGCTCAGCCGATAAACTCGCCGGTATTTTTGAAAAAACGGAGAAAACGATTAGACCCAATAGCGTTAGCGGAGGTGTCATTTTGTTAACGTAATCGTAAACTAGCACACCTTAGGTTGACAGACGTTGCGGGCATAATATTTGGGCCACATATAAAAAATTGATATCGACTTGTAGCACAGGAACAGGGCAACAAATTCATAGCCGTAGATGTATGCTTTGTTGTAACAACTTTCGGCATTTAGCACACTCCCGGAAATCTATGACAGTCTGGAAAGTCACTTCCGTTTAATGAATTGTGGACAAACTATACATGCGACCCCCTATAAATAGCGGCAGAAAGTTAGCAAACTGCCAGGGCAACTAACTAATAACACCAAAGTTGTGCTCAGCCGATAAACTCGCCGGTATTTTTGAAAAAACGGAGAAAACGATTAGACCCAATAGCGTTAGCGGAGGTGTCATTTTGTTAACGTAATCGTAAACTAGCACACCTTAGGTTGACAGACGTTGCGGGCATAATATTTGGGCCACACATAAAAAATTGATATCGACTTGTAGCACAGGAACAGGGCAACAAATTCATAGCCGTAGATGTATGCTTTGTTGTAACAACTTTCGGCATTTAGCACACTCCCGGAAATCTATGACAGTCTGGAAAGTCACTTCCGTTTAATGAATTGTGGACAAACTATACATGCGACCCCCTATAAATAGCGGCAGAAAGTTAGCAAACTGCCAGGGCAACTAACTAATAACACCAAAGTTGTGCTCAGCCGATAAACTCGCCGGTATTTTTGAAAAAACGGAGAAAACGATTAGACCCAATAGCGTTAGCGGAGGTGTCATTTTGTTAACGTAATCGTAAACTAGCACACCTTAGGTTGACAGACGTTGCGGGCATAATATTTGGGCCACACATAAAAAATTGATATCGACTTGTAGCACAGGAACAGGGCAACAAATTCATAGCCGTAGATGTATGCTTTGTTGTAACAACTTTCGGCATTTAGCACACTCCCGGAAATCTATGACAGTCTGGAAAGTCACTTCCGTTTAATGAATTGTGGACAAACTATACATGCGACCCCCTATAAATAGCGGCAGAAAGTTAGCAAACTGCCAGGGCAACTAACTAATAACACCAAAGTTGTGCTCAGCCGATAAACTCGCCGGTATTTTTGAAAAAACGGAGAAAACGATTAGACCCAATAGCGTTAGCGGAGGTGTCATTTTGTTAACGTAATCGTAAACTAGCACACCTTAGGTTGACAGACGTTGCGGGCATAATATTTGGGCCACATATAAAAAATTGATATCGACTTGTAGCACAGGAACAGGGCAACAAATTCATAGCCGTAGATGTATGCTTTGTTGTAACAACTTTCGGCATTTAGCACACTCCCGGAAATCTATGACAGTCTGGAAAGTCACTTCCGTTTAATGAATTGTGGACAAACTATACATGCGACCCCCTATAAATAGCGGCAGAAAGTTAGCAAACTGCCAGGGCAACTAACTAATAACACCAAAGTTGTGCTCAGCCGATAAACTCGCCGGTATTTTTGAAAAAACGGAGAAAACGATTAGACCCAATAGCGTTAGCGGAGGTGTCATTTTGTTAACGTAATCGTAAACTAGCACACCTTAGGTTGACAGACGTTGCGGGCATAATATTTGGGCCACATATAAAAAATTGATATCGACTTGTAGCACAGGAACAGGGCAACAAATTCATAGCCGTAGATGTATGCTTTGTTGTAACAACTTTCGGCATTTAGCACACTCCCGGAAATCTATGACAGTCTGGAAAGTCACTTCCGTTTAATGAATTGTGGACAAACTATACATGCGACCCCCTATAAATAGCGGCAGAAAGTTAGCAAACTGCCAGGGCAACTAACTAATAACACCAAAGTTGTGCTCAGCCGATAAACTCGCCGGTATTTTTGAAAAAACGGAGAAAACGATTAGACCCAATAGCGTTAGCGGAGGTGTCATTTTGTTAACGTAATCGTAAACTAGCACACCTTAGGTTGACAGACGTTGCGGGCATAATATTTGGGCCACATATAAAAAATTGATATCGACTTGTAGCACAGGAACAGGGCAACAAATTCATAGCCGTAGATGTATGCTTTGTTGTAACAACTTTCGGCATTTAGCACACTCCCGGAAATCTATGACAGTCTGGAAAGTCACTTCCGTTTAATGAATTGTGGACAAACTATACATGCGACCCCCTATAAATAGCGGCAGAAAGTTAGCAAACTGCCAGGGCAACTAACTAATAACACCAAAGTTGTGCTCAGCCGATAAACTCGCCGGTATTTTTGAAAAAACGGAGAAAACGATTAGACCCAATAGCGTTAGCGGAGGTGTCATTTTGTTAACGTAATCGTAAACTAGCACACCTTAGGTTGACAGACGTTGCGGGCATAATATTTGGGCCACATATAAAAAATTGATATCGACTTGTAGCACAGGAACAGGGCAACAAATTCATAGCCGTAGATGTATGCTTTGTTGTAACAACTTTCGGCATTTAGCACACTCCCGGAAATCTATGACAGTCTGGAAAGTCACTTCCGTTTAATGAATTGTGGACAAACTATACATGCGACCCCCTATAAATAGCGGCAGAAAGTTAGCAAACTGCCAGGGCAACTAACTAATAACACCAAAGTTGTGCTCAGCCGATAAACTCGCCGGTATTTTTGAAAAAACGGAGAAAACGATTAGACCCAATAGCGTTAGCGGAGGTGTCATTTTGTTAACGTAATCGTAAACTAGCACACCTTAGGTTGACAGACGTTGCGGGCATAATATTTGGGCCACATATAAAAAATTGATATCGACTTGTAGCACAGGAACAGGGCAACAAATTCATAGCCGTAGATGTATGCTTTGTTGTAACAACTTTCGGCATTTAGCACACTCCCGGAAATCTATGACAGTCTGGAAAGTCACTTCCGTTTAATGAATTGTGGACAAACTATACATGCGACCCCCTATAAATAGCGGCAGAAAGTTAGCAAACTGCCAGGGCAACTAACTAATAACACCAAAGTTGTGCTCAGCCGATAAACTCGCCGGTATTTTTGAAAAAACGGAGAAAACGATTAGACCCAATAGCGTTAGCGGAGGTGTCATTTTGTTAACGTAATCGTAAACTAGCACACCTTAGGTTGACAGACGTTGCGGGCATAATATTTGGGCCACATATAAAAAATTGATATCGACTTGTAGCACAGGAACAGGGCAACAAATTCATAGCCGTAGATGTATGCTTTGTTGTAACAACTTTCGGCATTTAGCACACTCCCGGAAATCTATGACAGTCTGGAAAGTCACTTCCGTTTAATGAATTGTGGACAAACTATACATGCGACCCCCTATAAATAGCGGCAGAAAGTTAGCAAACTGCCAGGGCAACTAACTAATAACACCAAAGTTGTGCTCAGCCGATAAACTCGCCGGTATTTTTGAAAAAACGGAGAAAACGATTAGACCCAATAGCGTTAGCGGAGGTGTCATTTTGTTAACGTAATCGTAAACTAGCACACCTTAGGTTGACAGACGTTGCGGGCATAATATTTGGGCCACATATAAAAAATTGATATCGACTTGTAGCACAGGAACAGGGCAACAAATTCATAGCCGTAGATGTATGCTTTGTTGTAACAACTTTCGGCATTTAGCACACTCCCGGAAATCTATGACAGTCTGGAAAGTCACTTCCGTTTAATGAATTGTGGACAAACTATACATGCGACCCCCTATAAATAGCGGCAGAAAGTTAGCAAACTGCCAGGGCAACTAACTAATAACACCAAAGTTGTGCTCAGCCGATAAACTCGCCGGTATTTTTGAAAAAACGGAGAAAACGATTAGACCCAATAGCGTTAGCGGAGGTGTCATTTTGTTAACGTAATCGTAAACTAGCACACCTTAGGTTGACAGACGTTGCGGGCATAATATTTGGGCCACATATAAAAAATTGATATCGACTTGTAGCACAGGAACAGGGCAACAAATTCATAGCCGTAGATGTATGCTTTGTTGTAACAACTTTCGGCATTTAGCACACTCCCGGAAATCTATGACAGTCTGGAAAGTCACTTCCGTTTAATGAATTGTGGACAAACTATACATGCGACCCCCTATAAATAGCGGCAGAAAGTTAGCAAACTGCCAGGGCAACTAACTAATAACACCAAAGTTGTGCTCAGCCGATAAACTCGCCGGTATTTTTGAAAAAACGGAGAAAACGATTAGACCCAATAGCGTTAGCGGAGGTGTCATTTTGTTAACGTAATCGTAAACTAGCACACCTTAGGTTGACAGACGTTGCGGGCATAATATTTGGGCCACATATAAAAAATTGATATCGACTTGTAGCACAGGAACAGGGCAATAAATTCATAGCCGTAGATGTATGCTTTGTTGTAACAACTTTCGGCATTTAGCACACTCCCGGAAATCTATGACAGTCTGGAAAGTCACTTCCGTTTAATGAATTGTGGACAAACTATACATGCGACCCCCTATAAATAGCGGCAGAAAGTTAGCAAACTGCCAGGGCAACTAACTAATAACACCAAAGTTGTGCTCAGCCGATAAACTCGCCGGTATTTTTGAAAAAACGGAGAAAACGATTAGACCCAATAGCGTTAGCGGAGGTGTCATTTTGTTAACGTAATCGTAAACTAGCACACCTTAGGTTGACAGACGTTGCGGGCATAATATTTGGGCCACATATAAAAAAATGATATCGACTTGTAGCACAGGAACAGGGCAACAAATTCATAGCCGTAGATGTATGCTTTGTTGTAACAACTTTCGGCATTTAGCACACTCCCGGAAATCTATGACAGTCTGGAAAGTCACTTCCGTTTAATGAATTGTGGACAAACTATACATGCGACCCCCTATAAATAGCGGCAGAAAGTTAGCAAACTGCCAGGGCAACTAACTAATAACACCAAAGTTGTGCTCAGCCGATAAACTCGCCGGTATTTTTGAAAAAACGGAGAAAACGATTAGACCCAATAGCGTTAGCGGAGGTGTCATTTTGTTAACGTAATCGTAAACTAGCACACCTTAGGTTGACAGACGTTGCGGGCATAATATTTGGGCCACATATAAAAAATTGATATCGACTTGTAGCACAGGAACAGGGCAACAAATTCATAGCCGTAGATGTATGCTTTGTTGTAACAACTTTCGGCATTTAGCACACTCCCGGAAATCTATGACAGTCTGGAAAGTCACTTCCGTTTAATGAATTGTGGACAAACTATACATGCGACCCCCTATAAATAGCGGCAGAAAGTTAGCAAACTGCCAGGGCAACTAACTAATAACACCAAAGTTGTGCTCAGCCGATAAACTCGCCGGTATTTTTGAAAAAACGGAGAAAACGATTAGACCCAATAGCGTTAGCGGAGGTGTCATTTTGTTAACGTAATCGTAAACTAGCACACCTTAGGTTGACAGACGTTGCGGGCATAATATTTGGGCCACATATAAAAAATTGATATCGACTTGTAGCACAGGAACAGGGCAACAAATTCATAGCCGTAGATGTATGCTTTGTTGTAACAACTTTCGGCATTTAGCACACTCCCGGAAATCTATGACAGTCTGGAAAGTCACTTCCGTTTAATGAATTGTGGACAAACTATACATGCGACCCCCTATAAATAGCGGCAGAAAGTTAGCAAACTGCCAGGGCAACTAACTAATAACACCAAAGTTGTGCTCAGCCGATAAACTCGCCGGTATTTTTGAAAAAACGGAGAAAACGATTAGACCCAATAGCGTTAGCGGAGGTGTCATTTTGTTAACGTAATCGTAAACTAGCACACCTTAGGTTGACAGACGTTGCGGGCATAATATTTGGGCCACATATAAAAAATTGATATCGACTTGTAGCACAGGAACAGGGCAACAAATTCATAGCCGTAGATGTATGCTTTGTTGTAACAACTTTCGGCATTTAGCACACTCCCGGAAATCTATGACAGTCTGGAAAGTCACTTCCGTTTAATGAATTGTGGACAAACTATACATGCGACCCCCTATAAATAGCGGCAGAAAGTTAGCAAACTGCCAGGGCAACTAACTAATAACACCAAAGTTGTGCTCAGCCGATAAACTCGCCGGTATTTTTGAAAAAACGGAGAAAACGATTAGACCCAATAGCGTTAGCGGAGGTGTCATTTTGTTAACGTAATCGTAAACTAGCACACCTTAGGTTGACAGACGTTGCGGGCATAATATTTGGGCCACATATAAAAAATTGATATCGACTTGTAGCACAGGAACAGGGCAACAAATTCATAGCCGTAGATGTATGCTTTGTTGTAACAACTTTCGGCATTTAGCACACTCCCGGAAATCTATGACAGTCTGGAAAGTCACTTCCGTTTAATGAATTGTGGACAAACTATACATGCGACCCCCTATAAATAGCGGCAGAAAGTTAGCAAACTGCCAGGGCAACTAACTAATAACACCAAAGTTGTGCTCAGCCGATAAACTCGCCGGTATTTTTGAAAAAACGGAGAAAACGATTAGACCCAATAGCGTTAGCGGAGGTGTCATTTTGTTAACGTAATCGTAAACTAGCACACCTTAGGTTGACAGACGTTGCGGGCATAATATTTGGGCCACATATAAAAAATTGATATCGACTTGTAGCACAGGAACAGGGCAACAAATTCATAGCCGTAGATGTATGCTTTGTTGTAACAACTTTCGGCATTTAGCACACTCCCGGAAATCTATGACAGTCTGGAAAGTCACTTCCGTTTAATGAATTGTGGACAAACTATACATGCGACCCCCTATAAATAGCGGCAGAAAGTTAGCAAACTGCCAGGGCAACTAACTAATAACACCAAAGTTGTGCTCAGCCGATAAACTCGCCGGTATTTTTGAAAAAACGGAGAAAACGATTAGACCCAATAGCGTTAGCGGAGGTGTCATTTTGTTAACGTAATCGTAAACTAGCACACCTTAGGTTGACAGACGTTGCGGGCATAATATTTGGGCCACATATAAAAAAATTGATATCGACTTGTAGCACAGGAACAGGGCAACAAATTCATAGCCGTAGATGTATGCTTTGTTGTAACAACTTTCGGCATTTAGCACACTCCCGGAAATCTATGACAGTCTGGAAAGTCACTTCCGTTTAATGAATTGTGGACAAACTATACATGCGACCCCCTATAAATAGCGGCAGAAAGTTAGCAAACTGCCAGGGCAACTAACTAATAACACCAAAGTTGTGCTCAGCCGATAAACTCGCCGGTATTTTTGAAAAAACGGAGAAAACGATTAGACCCAATAGCGTTAGCGGAGGTGTCATTTTGTTAACGTAATCGTAAACTAGCACACCTTAGGTTGACAGACGTTGCGGGCATAATATTTGGGCCACATATAAAAAAATTGATATCGACTTGTAGCACAGGAACAGGGCAACAAATTCATAGCCGTAGATGTATGCTTTGTTGTAACAACTTTCGGCATTTAGCACACTCCCGGAAATCTATGACAGTCTGGAAAGTCACTTCCGTTTAATGAATTGTGGACAAACTATACATGCGACCCCCTATAAATAGCGGCAGAAAGTTAGCAAACTGCCAGGGCAACTAACTAATAACACCAAAGTTGTGCTCAGCCGATAAACTCGCCGGTATTTTTGAAAAAACGGAGAAAACGATTAGACCCAATAGCGTTAGCGGAGGTGTCATTTTGTTAACGTAATCGTAAACTAGCACACCTTAGGTTGACAGACGTTGCGGGCATAATATTTGGGCCACATATAAAAAATTGATATCGACTTGTAGCACAGGAACAGGGCAACAAATTCATAGCCGTAGATGTATGCTTTGTTGTAACAACTTTCGGCATTTAGCACACTCCCGGAAATCTATGACAGTCTGGAAAGTCACTTCCGTTTAATGAATTGTGGACAAACTATACATGCGACCCCCTATAAATAGCGGCAGAAAGTTAGCAAACTGCCAGGGCAACTAACTAATAACACCAAAGTTGTGCTCAGCCGATAAACTCGCCGGTATTTTTGAAAAAACGGAGAAAACGATTAGACCCAATAGCGTTAGCGGAGGTGTCATTTTGTTAACGTAATCGTAAACTAGCACACCTTAGGTTGACAGACGTTGCGGGCATAATATTTGGGCCACATATAAAAAATTGATATCGACTTGTAGCACAGGAACAGGGCAACAAATTCATAGCCGTAGATGTATGCTTTGTTGTAACAACTTTCGGCATTTAGCACACTCCCGGAAATCTATGACAGTCTGGAAAGTCACTTCCGTTTAATGAATTGTGGACAAACTATACATGCGACCCCCTATAAATAGCGGCAGAAAGTTAGCAAACTGCCAGGGCAACTAACTAATAACACCAAAGTTGTGCTCAGCCGATAAACTCGCCGGTATTTTTGAAAAAACGGAGAAAACGATTAGACCCAATAGCGTTAGCGGAGGTGTCATTTTGTTAACGTAATCGTAAACTAGCACACCTTAGGTTGACAGACGTTGCGGGCATAATATTTGGGCCACATATAAAAAATTGATATCGACTTGTAGCACAGGAACAGGGCAACAAATTCATAGCCGTAGATGTATGCTTTGTTGTAACAACTTTCGGCATTTAGCACACTCCCGGAAATCTATGACAGTCTGGAAAGTCACTTCCGTTTAATGAATTGTGGACAAACTATACATGCGACCCCCTATAAATAGCGGCAGAAAGTTAGCAAACTGCCAGGGCAACTAACTAATAACACCAAAGTTGTGCTCAGCCGATAAACTCGCCGGTATTTTTGAAAAAACGGAGAAAACGATTAGACCCAATAGCGTTAGCGGAGGTGTCATTTTGTTAACGTAATCGTAAACTAGCACACCTTAGGTTGACAGACGTTGCGGGCATAATATTTGGGCCACATATAAAAAATTGATATCGACTTGTAGCACAGGAACAGGGCAACAAATTCATAGCCGTAGATGTATGCTTTGTTGTAACAACTTTCGGCATTTAGCACACTCCCGGAAATCTATGACAGTCTGGAAAGTCACTTCCGTTTAATGAATTGTGGACAAACTATACATGCGACCCCCTATAAATAGCGGCAGAAAGTTAGCAAACTGCCAGGGCAACTAACTAATAACACCAAAGTTGTGCTCAGCCGATAAACTCGCCGGTATTTTTGAAAAAACGGAGAAAACGATTAGACCCAATAGCGTTAGCGGAGGTGTCATTTTGTTAACGTAATCGTAAACTAGCACACCTTAGGTTGACAGACGTTGCGGGCATAATATTTGGGCCACATATGAAAAATTGATATCGACTTGTAGCACAGGAACAGGGCAACAAATTCATAGCCGTAGATGTATGCTTTGTTGTAACAACTTTCGGCATTTAGCACACTCCCGGAAATCTATGACAGTCTGGAAAGTCACTTCCGTTTAATGAATTGTGGACAAACTATACATGCGACCCCCTATAAATAGCGGCAGAAAGTTAGCAAACTGCCAGGGCAACTAACTAATAACACCAAAGTTGTGCTCAGCCGATAAACTCGCCGGTATTTTTGAAAAAACGGAGAAAACGATTAGACCCAATAGCGTTAGCGGAGGTGTCATTTTGTTAACGTAATCGTAAACTAGCACACCTTAGGTTGACAGACGTTGCGGGCATAATATTTGGGCCACATATGAAAAATTGATATCGACTTGTAGCACAGGAACAGGGCAACAAATTCATAGCCGTAGATGTATGCTTTGTTGTAACAACTTTCGGCATTTAGCACACTCCCGGAAATCTATGACAGTCTGGAAAGTCACTTCCGTTTAATGAATTGTGGACAAACTATACATGCGACCCCCTATAAATAGCGGCAGAAAGTTAGCAAACTGCCAGGGCAACTAACTAATAACACCAAAGTTGTGCTCAGCCGATAAACTCGCCGGTATTTTTGAAAAAACGGAGAAAACGATTAGACCCAATAGCGTTAGCGGAGGTGTCATTTTGTTAACGTAATCGTAAACTAGCACACCTTAGGTTGACAGACGTTGCGGGCATAATATTTGGGCCACATATAAAAAATTGATATCGACTTGTAGCACAGGAACAGGGCAACAAATTCATAGCCGTAGATGTATGCTTTGTTGTAACAACTTTCGGCATTTAGCACACTCCCGGAAATCTATGACAGTCTGGAAAGTCACTTCCGTTTAATGAATTGTGGACAAACTATACATGCGACCCCCTATAAATAGCGGCAGAAAGTTAGCAAACTGCCAGGGCAACTAACTAATAACACCAAAGTTGTGCTCAGCCGATAAACTCGCCGGTATTTTTGAAAAAACGGAGAAAACGATTAGACCCAATAGCGTTAGCGGAGGTGTCATTTTGTTAACGTAATCGTAAACTAGCACACCTTAGGTTGACAGACGTTGCGGGCATAATATTTGGGCCACATATAAAAAATTGATATCGACTTGTAGCACAGGAACAGGGCAACAAATTCATAGCCGTAGATGTATGCTTTGTTGTAACAACTTTCGGCATTTAGCACACTCCCGGAAATCTATGACAGTCTGGAAAGTCACTTCCGTTTAATGAATTGTGGACAAACTATACATGCGACCCCCTATAAATAGCGGCAGAAAGTTAGCAAACTGCCAGGGCAACTAACTAATAACACCAAAGTTGTGCTCAGCCGATAAACTCGCCGGTATTTTTGAAAAAACGGAGAAAACGATTAGACCCAATAGCGTTAGCGGAGGTGTCATTTTGTTAACGTAATCGTAAACTAGCACACCTTAGGTTGACAGACGTTGCGGGCATAATATTTGGGCCACATATAAAAAATTGATATCGACTTGTAGCACAGGAACAGGGCAACAAATTCATAGCCGTAGATGTATGCTTTGTTGTAACAACTTTCGGCATTTAGCACACTCCCGGAAATCTATGACAGTCTGGAAAGTCACTTCCGTTTAATGAATTGTGGACAAACTATACATGCGACCCCCTATAAATAGCGGCAGAAAGTTAGCAAACTGCCAGGGCAACTAACTAATAACACCAAAGTTGTGCTCAGCCGATAAACTCGCCGGTATTTTTGAAAAAACGGAGAAAACGATTAGACCCAATAGCGTTAGCGGAGGTGTCATTTTGTTAACGTAATCGTAAACTAGCACACCTTAGGTTGACAGACGTTGCGGGCATAATATTTGGGCCACATATAAAAAATTGATATCGACTTGTAGCACAGGAACAGGGCAACAAATTCATAGCCGTAGATGTATGCTTTGTTGTAACAACTTTCGGCATTTAGCACACTCCCGGAAATCTATGACAGTCTGGAAAGTCACTTCCGTTTAATGAATTGTGGACAAACTATACATGCGACCCCCTATAAATAGCGGCAGAAAGTTAGCAAACTGCCAGGGCAACTAACTAATAACACCAAAGTTGTGCTCAGCCGATAAACTCGCCGGTATTTTTGAAAAAACGGAGAAAACGATTAGACCCAATAGCGTTAGCGGAGGTGTCATTTTGTTAACGTAATCGTAAACTAGCACACCTTAGGTTGACAGACGTTGCGGGCATAATATTTGGGCCACATATAAAAAATTGATATCGACTTGTAGCACAGGAACAGGGCAACAAATTCATAGCCGTAGATGTATGCTTTGTTGTAACAACTTTCGGCATTTAGCACACTCCCGGAAATCTATGACAGTCTGGAAAGTCACTTCCGTTTAATGAATTGTGGACAAACTATACATGCGACCCCCTATAAATAGCGGCAGAAAGTTAGCAAACTGCCAGGGCAACTAACTAATAACACCAAAGTTGTGCTCAGCCGATAAACTCGCCGGTATTTTTGAAAAAACGGAGAAAACGATTAGACCCAATAGCGTTAGCGGAGGTGTCATTTTGTTAACGTAATCGTAAACTAGCACACCTTAGGTTGACAGACGTTGCGGGCATAATATTTGGGCCACATATAAAAAATTGATATCGACTTGTAGCACAGGAACAGGGCAACAAATTCATAGCCGTAGATGTATGCTTTGTTGTAACAACTTTCGGCATTTAGCACACTCCCGGAAATCTATGACAGTCTGGAAAGTCACTTCCGTTTAATGAATTGTGGACAAACTATACATGCGACCCCCTATAAATAGCGGCAGAAAGTTAGCAAACTGCCAGGGCAACTAACTAATAACACCAAAGTTGTGCTCAGCCGATAAACTCGCCGGTATTTTTGAAAAAACGGAGAAAACGATTAGACCCAATAGCGTTAGCGGAGGTGTCATTTTGTTAACGTAATCGTAAACTAGCACACCTTAGGTTGACAGACGTTGCGGGCATAATATTTGGGCCACATATGAAAAATTGATATCGACTTGTAGCACAGGAACAGGGCAACAAATTCATAGCCGTAGATGTATGCTTTGTTGTAACAACTTTCGGCATTTAGCACACTCCCGGAAATCTATGACAGTCTGGAAAGTCACTTCCGTTTAATGAATTGTGGACAAACTATACATGCGACCCCCTATAAATAGCGGCAGAAAGTTAGCAAACTGCCAGGGCAACTAACTAATAACACCAAAGTTGTGCTCAGCCGATAAACTCGCCGGTATTTTTGAAAAAACGGAGAAAACGATTAGACCCAATAGCGTTAGCGGAGGTGTCATTTTGTTAACGTAATCGTAAACTAGCACACCTTAGGTTGACAGACGTTGCGGGCATAATATTTGGGCCACATATGAAAAATTGATATCGACTTGTAGCACAGGAACAGGGCAACAAATTCATAGCCGTAGATGTATGCTTTGTTGTAACAACTTTCGGCATTTAGCACACTCCCGGAAATCTATGACAGTCTGGAAAGTCACTTCCGTTTAATGAATTGTGGACAAACTATACATGCGACCCCCTATAAATAGCGGCAGAAAGTTAGCAAACTGCCAGGGCAACTAACTAATAACACCAAAGTTGTGCTCAGCCGATAAACTCGCCGGTATTTTTGAAAAAACGGAGAAAACGATTAGACCCAATAGCGTTAGCGGAGGTGTCATTTTGTTAACGTAATCGTAAACTAGCACACCTTAGGTTGACAGACGTTGCGGGCATAATATTTGGGCCACATATGAAAAATTGATATCGACTTGTAGCACAGGAACAGGGCAACAAATTCATAGCCGTAGATGTATGCTTTGTTGTAACAACTTTCGGCATTTAGCACACTCCCGGAAATCTATGACAGTCTGGAAAGTCACTTCCGTTTAATGAATTGTGGACAAACTATACATGCGACCCCCTATAAATAGCGGCAGAAAGTTAGCAAACTGCCAGGGCAACTAACTAATAACACCAAAGTTGTGCTCAGCCGATAAACTCGCCGGTATTTTTGAAAAAACGGAGAAAACGATTAGACCCAATAGCGTTAGCGGAGGTGTCATTTTGTTAACGTAATCGTAAACTAGCACACCTTAGGTTGACAGACGTTGCGGGCATAATATTTGGGCCACATATGAAAAATTGATATCGACTTGTAGCACAGGAACAGGGCAACAAATTCATAGCCGTAGATGTATGCTTTGTTGTAACAACTTTCGGCATTTAGCACACTCCCGGAAATCTATGACAGTCTGGAAAGTCACTTCCGTTTAATGAATTGTGGACAAACTATACATGCGACCCCCTATAAATAGCGGCAGAAAGTTAGCAAACTGCCAGGGCAACTAACTAATAACACCAAAGTTGTGCTCAGCCGATAAACTCGCCGGTATTTTTGAAAAAACGGAGAAAACGATTAGACCCAATAGCGTTAGCGGAGGTGTCATTTTGTTAACGTAATCGTAAACTAGCACACCTTAGGTTGACAGACGTTGCGGGCATAATATTTGGGCCACATATGAAAAATTGATATCGACTTGTAGCACAGGAACAGGGCAACAAATTCATAGCCGTAGATGTATGCTTTGTTGTAACAACTTTCGGCATTTAGCACACTCCCGGAAATCTATGACAGTCTGGAAAGTCACTTCCGTTTAATGAATTGTGGACAAACTATACATGCGACCCCCTATAAATAGCGGCAGAAAGTTAGCAAACTGCCAGGGCAACTAACTAATAACACCAAAGTTGTGCTCAGCCGATAAACTCGCCGGTATTTTTGAAAAAACGGAGAAAACGATTAGACCCAATAGCGTTAGCGGAGGTGTCATTTTGTTAACGTAATCGTAAACTAGCACACCTTAGGTTGACAGACGTTGCGGGCATAATATTTGGGCCACATATAAAAAATTGATATCGACTTGTAGCACAGGAACAGGGCAACAAATTCATAGCCGTAGATGTATGCTTTGTTGTAACAACTTTCGGCATTTAGCACACTCCCGGAAATCTATGACAGTCTGGAAAGTCACTTCCGTTTAATGAATTGTGGACAAACTATACATGCGACCCCCTATAAATAGCGGCAGAAAGTTAGCAAACTGCCAGGGCAACTAACTAATAACACCAAAGTTGTGCTCAGCCGATAAACTCGCCGGTATTTTTGAAAAAACGGAGAAAACGATTAGACCCAATAGCGTTAGCGGAGGTGTCATTTTGTTAACGTAATCGTAAACTAGCACACCTTAGGTTGACAGACGTTGCGGGCATAATATTTGGGCCACATATAAAAAATTGATATCGACTTGTAGCACAGGAACAGGGCAACAAATTCATAGCCGTAGATGTATGCTTTGTTGTAACAACTTTCGGCATTTAGCACACTCCCGGAAATCTATGACAGTCTGGAAAGTCACTTCCGTTTAATGAATTGTGGACAAACTATACATGCGACCCCCTATAAATAGCGGCAGAAAGTTAGCAAACTGCCAGGGCAACTAACTAATAACACCAAAGTTGTGCTCAGCCGATAAACTCGCCGGTATTTTTGAAAAAACGGAGAAAACGATTAGACCCAATAGCGTTAGCGGAGGTGTCATTTTGTTAACGTAATCGTAAACTAGCACACCTTAGGTTGACAGACGTTGCGGGCATAATATTTGGGCCACATATAAAAAATTGATATCGACTTGTAGCACAGGAACAGGGCAACAAATTCATAGCCGTAGATGTATGCTTTGTTGTAACAACTTTCGGCATTTAGCACACTCCCGGAAATCTATGACAGTCTGGAAAGTCACTTCCGTTTAATGAATTGTGGACAAACTATACATGCGACCCCCTATAAATAGCGGCAGAAAGTTAGCAAACTGCCAGGGCAACTAACTAATAACACCAAAGTTGTGCTCAGCCGATAAACTCGCCGGTATTTTTGAAAAAACGGAGAAAACGATTAGACCCAATAGCGTTAGCGGAGGTGTCATTTTGTTAACGTAATCGTAAACTAGCACACCTTAGGTTGACAGACGTTGCGGGCATAATATTTGGGCCACATATAAAAAATTGATATCGACTTGTAGCACAGGAACAGGGCAACAAATTCATAGCCGTAGATGTATGCTTTGTTGTAACAACTTTCGGCATTTAGCACACTCCCGGAAATCTATGACAGTCTGGAAAGTCACTTCCGTTTAATGAATTGTGGACAAACTATACATGCGACCCCCTATAAATAGCGGCAGAAAGTTAGCAAACTGCCAGGGCAACTAACTAATAACACCAAAGTTGTGCTCAGCCGATAAACTCGCCGGTATTTTTGAAAAAACGGAGAAAACGATTAGACCCAATAGCGTTAGCGGAGGTGTCATTTTGTTAACGTAATCGTAAACTAGCACACCTTAGGTTGACAGACGTTGCGGGCATAATATTTGGGCCACATATAAAAAATTGATATCGACTTGTAGCACAGGAACAGGGCAACAAATTCATAGCCGTAGATGTATGCTTTGTTGTAACAACTTTCGGCATTTAGCACACTCCCGGAAATCTATGACAGTCTGGAAAGTCACTTCCGTTTAATGAATTGTGGACAAACTATACATGCGACCCCCTATAAATAGCGGCAGAAAGTTAGCAAACTGCCAGGGCAACTAACTAATAACACCAAAGTTGTGCTCAGCCGATAAACTCGCCGGTATTTTTGAAAAAACGGAGAAAACGATTAGACCCAATAGCGTTAGCGGAGGTGTCATTTTGTTAACGTAATCGTAAACTAGCACACCTTAGGTTGACAGACGTTGCGGGCATAATATTTGGGCCACATATGAAAAATTGATATCGACTTGTAGCACAGGAACAGGGCAACAAATTCATAGCCGTAGATGTATGCTTTGTTGTAACAACTTTCGGCATTTAGCACACTCCTGGAAATCTATGACAGTCTGGAAAGTCACTTCCGTTTAATGAATTGTGGACAAACTATACATGCGACCCCCTATAAATAGCGGCAGAAAGTTAGCAAACTGCCAGGGCAACTAACTAATAACACCAAAGTTGTGCTCAGCCGATAAACTCGCCGGTATTTTTGAAAAAACGGAGAAAACGATTAGACCCAATAGCGTTAGCGGAGGTGTCATTTTGTTAACGTAATCGTAAACTAGCACACCTTAGGTTGACAGACGTTGCGGGCATAATATTTGGGCCACATATAAAAAATTGATATCGACTTGTAGCACAGGAACAGGGCAACAAATTCATAGCCGTAGATGTATGCTTTGTTGTAACAACTTTCGGCATTTAGCACACTCCCGGAAATCTATGACAGTCTGGAAAGTCACTTCCGTTTAATGAATTGTGGACAAACTATACATGCGACCCCCTATAAATAGCGGCAGAAAGTTAGCAAACTGCCAGGGCAACTAACTAATAACACCAAAGTTGTGCTCAGCCGATAAACTCGCCGGTATTTTTGAAAAAACGGAGAAAACGATTAGACCCAATAGCGTTAGCGGAGGTGTCATTTTGTTAACGTAATCGTAAACTAGCACATCTTAGGTTGACAGACGTTGCGGGCATAATATTTGGGCCACATATAAAAAATTGATATCGACTTGTAGCACAGGAACAGGGCAACAAATTCATAGCCGTAGATGTATGCTTTGTTGTAACAACTTTCGGCATTTAGCACACTCCCGGAAATCTATGACAGTCTGGAAAGTCACTTCCGTTTAATGAATTGTGGACAAACTATACATGCGACCCCCTATAAATAGCGGCAGAAAGTTAGCAAACTGCCAGGGCAACTAACTAATAACACCAAAGTTGTGCTCAGCCGATAAACTCGCCGGTATTTTTGAAAAAACGGAGAAAACGATTAGACCCAATAGCGTTAGCGGAGGTGTCATTTTGTTAACGTAATCGTAAACTAGCACACCTTAGGTTGACAGACGTTGCGGGCATAATATTTGGGCCACATATAAAAAATTGATATCGACTTGTAGCACAGGAACAGGGCAACAAATTCATAGCCGTAGATGTATGCTTTGTTGTAACAACTTTCGGCATTTAGCACACTCCCGGAAATCTATGACAGTCTGGAAAGTCACTTCCGTTTAATGAATTGTGGACAAACTATACATGCGACCCCCTATAAATAGCGGCAGAAAGTTAGCAAACTGCCAGGGCAACTAACTAATAACACCAAAGTTGTGCTCAGCCGATAAACTCGCCGGTATTTTTGAAAAAACGGAGAAAACGATTAGACCCAATAGCGTTAGCGGAGGTGTCATTTTGTTAACGTAATCGTAAACTAGCACACCTTAGGTTGACAGACGTTGCGGGCATAATATTTGGGCCACATATAAAAAATTGATATCGACTTGTAGCACAGGAACAGGGCAACAAATTCATAGCCGTAGATGTATGCTTTGTTGTAACAACTTTCGGCATTTAGCACACTCCCGGAAATCTATGACAGTCTGGAAAGTCACTTCCGTTTAATGAATTGTGGACAAACTATACATGCGACCCCCTATAAATAGCGGCAGAAAGTTAGCAAACTGCCAGGGCAACTAACTAATAACACCAAAGTTGTGCTCAGCCGATAAACTCGCCGGTATTTTTGAAAAAACGGAGAAAACGATTAGACCCAATAGCGTTAGCGGAGGTGTCATTTTGTTAACGTAATCGTAAACTAGCACACCTTAGGTTGACAGACGTTGCGGGCATAATATTTGGGCCACATATAAAAAATTGATATCGACTTGTAGCACAGGAACAGGGCAACAAATTCATAGCCGTAGATGTATGCTTTGTTGTAACAACTTTCGGCATTTAGCACACTCCCGGAAATCTATGACAGTCTGGAAAGTCACTTCCGTTTAATGAATTGTGGACAAACTATACATGCGACCCCCTATAAATAGCGGCAGAAAGTTAGCAAACTGCCAGGGCAACTAACTAATAACACCAAAGTTGTGCTCAGCCGATAAACTCGCCGGTATTTTTGAAAAAACGGAGAAAACGATTAGACCCAATAGCGTTAGCGGAGGTGTCATTTTGTTAACGTAATCGTAAACTAGCACACCTTAGGTTGACAGACGTTGCGGGCATAATATTTGGGCCACATATAAAAAATTGATATCGACTTGTAGCACAGGAACAGGGCAACAAATTCATAGCCGTAGATGTATGCTTTGTTGTAACAACTTTCGGCATTTAGCACACTCCCGGAAATCTATGACAGTCTGGAAAGTCACTTCCGTTTAATGAATTGTGGACAAACTATACATGCGACCCCCTATAAATAGCGGCAGAAAGTTAGCAAACTGCCAGGGCAACTAACTAATAACACCAAAGTTGTGCTCAGCCGATAAACTCGCCGGTATTTTTGAAAAAACGGAGAAAACGATTAGACCCAATAGCGTTAGCGGAGGTGTCATTTTGTTAACGTAATCGTAAACTAGCACACCTTAGGTTGACAGACGTTGCGGGCATAATATTTGGGCCACATATAAAAAATTGATATCGACTTGTAGCACAGGAACAGGGCAACAAATTCATAGCCGTAGATGTATGCTTTGTTGTAACAACTTTCGGCATTTAGCACACTCCCGGAAATCTATGACAGTCTGGAAAGTCACTTCCGTTTAATGAATTGTGGACAAACTATACATGCGACCCCCTATAAATAGCGGCAGAAAGTTAGCAAACTGCCAGGGCAACTAACTAATAACACCAAAGTTGTGCTCAGCCGATAAACTCGCCGGTATTTTTGAAAAAACGGAGAAAACGATTAGACCCAATAGCGTTAGCGGAGGTGTCATTTTGTTAACGTAATCGTAAACTAGCACACCTTAGGTTGACAGACGTTGCGGGCATAATATTTGGGCCACATATAAAAAATTGATATCGACTTGTAGCACAGGAACAGGGCAACAAATTCATAGCCGTAGATGTATGCTTTGTTGTAACAACTTTCGGCATTTAGCACACTCCCGGAAATCTATGACAGTCTGGAAAGTCACTTCCGTTTAATGAATTGTGGACAAACTATACATGCGACCCCCTATAAATAGCGGCAGAAAGTTAGCAAACTGCCAGGGCAACTAACTAATAACACCAAAGTTGTGCTCAGCCGATAAACTCGCCGGTATTTTTGAAAAAACGGAGAAAACGATTAGACCCAATAGCGTTAGCGGAGGTGTCATTTTGTTAACGTAATCGTAAACTAGCACACCTTAGGTTGACAGACGTTGCGGGCATAATATTTGGGCCACATATAAAAAATTGATATCGACTTGTAGCACAGGAACAGGGCAACAAATTCATAGCCGTAGATGTATGCTTTGTTGTAACAACTTTCGGCATTTAGCACACTCCCGGAAATCTATGACAGTCTGGAAAGTCACTTCCGTTTAATGAATTGTGGACAAACTATACATGCGACCCCCTATAAATAGCGGCAGAAAGTTAGCAAACTGCCAGGGCAACTAACTAATAACACCAAAGTTGTGCTCAGCCGATAAACTCGCCGGTATTTTTGAAAAAACGGAGAAAACGATTAGACCCAATAGCGTTAGCGGAGGTGTCATTTTGTTAACGTAATCGTAAACTAGCACACCTTAGGTTGACAGACGTTGCGGGCATAATATTTGGGCCACATATAAAAAATTGATATCGACTTGTAGCACAGGAACAGGGCAACAAATTCATAGCCGTAGATGTATGCTTTGTTGTAACAACTTTCGGCATTTAGCACACTCCCGGAAATCTATGACAGTCTGGAAAGTCACTTCCGTTTAATGAATTGTGGACAAACTATACATGCGACCCCCTATAAATAGCGGCAGAAAGTTAGCAAACTGCCAGGGCAACTAACTAATAACACCAAAGTTGTGCTCAGCCGATAAACTCGCCGGTATTTTTGAAAAAACGGAGAAAACGATTAGACCCAATAGCGTTAGCGGAGGTGTCATTTTGTTAACGTAATCGTAAACTAGCACACCTTAGGTTGACAGACGTTGCGGGCATAATATTTGGGCCACATATAAAAAATTGATATCGACTTGTAGCACAGGAACAGGGCAACAAATTCATAGCCGTAGATGTATGCTTTGTTGTAACAACTTTCGGCATTTAGCACACTCCCGGAAATCTATGACAGTCTGGAAAGTCACTTCCGTTTAATGAATTGTGGACAAACTATACATGCGACCCCCTATAAATAGCGGCAGAAAGTTAGCAAACTGCCAGGGCAACTAACTAATAACACCAAAGTTGTGCTCAGCCGATAAACTCGCCGGTATTTTTGAAAAAACGGAGAAAACGATTAGACCCAATAGCGTTAGCGGAGGTGTCATTTTGTTAACGTAATCGTAAACTAGCACACCTTAGGTTGACAGACGTTGCGGGCATAATATTTGGGCCACATATAAAAAATTGATATCGACTTGTAGCACAGGAACAGGGCAACAAATTCATAGCCGTAGATGTATGCTTTGTTGTAACAACTTTCGGCATTTAGCACACTCCCGGAAATCTATGACAGTCTGGAAAGTCACTTCCGTTTAATGAATTGTGGACAAACTATACATGCGACCCCCTATAAATAGCGGCAGAAAGTTAGCAAACTGCCAGGGCAACTAACTAATAACACCAAAGTTGTGCTCAGCCGATAAACTCGCCGGTATTTTTGAAAAAACGGAGAAAACGATTAGACCCAATAGCGTTAGCGGAGGTGTCATTTTGTTAACGTAATCGTAAACTAGCACACCTTAGGTTGACAGACGTTGCGGGCATAATATTTGGGCCACATATAAAAAATTGATATCGACTTGTAGCACAGGAACAGGGCAACAAATTCATAGCCGTAGATGTATGCTTTGTTGTAACAACTTTCGGCATTTAGCACACTCCCGGAAATCTATGACAGTCTGGAAAGTCACTTCCGTTTAATGAATTGTGGACAAACTATACATGCGACCCCCTATAAATAGCGGCAGAAAGTTAGCAAACTGCCAGGGCAACTAACTAATAACACCAAAGTTGTGCTCAGCCGATAAACTCGCCGGTATTTTTGAAAAAACGGAGAAAACGATTAGACCCAATAGCGTTAGCGGAGGTGTCATTTTGTTAACGTAATCGTAAACTAGCACACCTTAGGTTGACAGACGTTGCGGGCATAATATTTGGGCCACATATAAAAAATTGATATCGACTTGTAGCACAGGAACAGGGCAACAAATTCATAGCCGTAGATGTATGCTTTGTTGTAACAACTTTCGGCATTTAGCACACTCCCGGAAATCTATGACAGTCTGGAAAGTCACTTCCGTTTAATGAATTGTGGACAAACTATACATGCGACCCCCTATAAATAGCGGCAGAAAGTTAGCAAACTGCCAGGGCAACTAACTAATAACACCAAAGTTGTGCTCAGCCGATAAACTCGCCGGTATTTTTGAAAAAACGGAGAAAACGATTAGACCCAATAGCGTTAGCGGAGGTGTCATTTTGTTAACGTAATCGTAAACTAGCACACCTTAGGTTGACAGACGTTGCGGGCATAATATTTGGGCCACATATAAAAAATTGATATCGACTTGTAGCACAGGAACAGGGCAACAAATTCATAGCCGTAGATGTATGCTTTGTTGTAACAACTTTCGGCATTTAGCACACTCCCGGAAATCTATGACAGTCTGGAAAGTCACTTCCGTTTAATGAATTGTGGACAAACTATACATGCGACCCCCTATAAATAGCGGCAGAAAGTTAGCAAACTGCCAGGGCAACTAACTAATAACACCAAAGTTGTGCTCAGCCGATAAACTCGCCGGTATTTTTGAAAAAACGGAGAAAACGATTAGACCCAATAGCGTTAGCGGAGGTGTCATTTTGTTAACGTAATCGTAAACTAGCACACCTTAGGTTGACAGACGTTGCGGGCATAATATTTGGGCCACATATAAAAAATTGATATCGACTTGTAGCACAGGAACAGGGCAACAAATTCATAGCCGTAGATGTATGCTTTGTTGTAACAACTTTCGGCATTTAGCACACTCCCGGAAATCTATGACAGTCTGGAAAGTCACTTCCGTTTAATGAATTGTGGACAAACTATACATGCGACCCCCTATAAATAGCGGCAGAAAGTTAGCAAACTGCCAGGGCAACTAACTAATAACACCAAAGTTGTGCTCAGCCGATAAACTCGCCGGTATTTTTGAAAAAACGGAGAAAACGATTAGACCCAATAGCGTTAGCGGAGGTGTCATTTTGTTAACGTAATCGTAAACTAGCACACCTTAGGTTGACAGACGTTGCGGGCATAATATTTGGGCCACATATAAAAAATTGATATCGACTTGTAGCACAGGAACAGGGCAACAAATTCATAGCCGTAGATGTATGCTTTGTTGTAACAACTTTCGGCATTTAGCACACTCCCGGAAATCTATGACAGTCTGGAAAGTCACTTCCGTTTAATGAATTGTGGACAAACTATACATGCGACCCCCTATAAATAGCGGCAGAAAGTTAGCAAACTGCCAGGGCAACTAACTAATAACACCAAAGTTGTGCTCAGCCGATAAACTCGCCGGTATTTTTGAAAAAACGGAGAAAACGATTAGACCCAATAGCGTTAGCGGAGGTGTCATTTTGTTAACGTAATCGTAAACTAGCACACCTTAGGTTGACAGACGTTGCGGGCATAATATTTGGGCCACATATAAAAAATTGATATCGACTTGTAGCACAGGAACAGGGCAACAAATTCATAGCCGTAGATGTATGCTTTGTTGTAACAACTTTCGGCATTTAGCACACTCCCGGAAATCTATGACAGTCTGGAAAGTCACTTCCGTTTAATGAATTGTGGACAAACTATACATGCGACCCCCTATAAATAGCGGCAGAAAGTTAGCAAACTGCCAGGGCAACTAACTAATAACACCAAAGTTGTGCTCAGCCGATAAACTCGCCGGTATTTTTGAAAAAACGGAGAAAACGATTAGACCCAATAGCGTTAGCGGAGGTGTCATTTTGTTAACGTAATCGTAAACTAGCACACCTTAGGTTGACAGACGTTGCGGGCATAATATTTGGGCCACATATAAAAAATTGATATCGACTTGTAGCACAGGAACAGGGCAACAAATTCATAGCCGTAGATGTATGCTTTGTTGTAACAACTTTCGGCATTTAGCACACTCCCGGAAATCTATGACAGTCTGGAAAGTCACTTCCGTTTAATGAATTGTGGACAAACTATACATGCGACCCCCTATAAATAGCGGCAGAAAGTTAGCAAACTGCCAGGGCAACTAACTAATAACACCAAAGTTGTGCTCAGCCGATAAACTCGCCGGTATTTTTGAAAAAACGGAGAAAACGATTAGACCCAATAGCGTTAGCGGAGGTGTCATTTTGTTAACGTAATCGTAAACTAGCACACCTTAGGTTGACAGACGTTGCGGGCATAATATTTGGGCCACATATAAAAAATTGATATCGACTTGTAGCACAGGAACAGGGCAACAAATTCATAGCCGTAGATGTATGCTTTGTTGTAACAACTTTCGGCATTTAGCACACTCCCGGAAATCTATGACAGTCTGGAAAGTCACTTCCGTTTAATGAATTGTGGACAAACTATACATGCGACCCCCTATAAATAGCGGCAGAAAGTTAGCAAACTGCCAGGGCAACTAACTAATAACACCAAAGTTGTGCTCAGCCGATAAACTCGCCGGTATTTTTGAAAAAACGGAGAAAACGATTAGACCCAATAGCGTTAGCGGAGGTGTCATTTTGTTAACGTAATCGTAAACTAGCACACCTTAGGTTGACAGACGTTGCGGGCATAATATTTGGGCCACATATAAAAAATTGATATCGACTTGTAGCACAGAAACAGGGCAACAAATTCATAGCCGTAGATGTATGCTTTGTTGTAACAACTTTCGGCATTTAGCACACTCCCGGAAATCTATGACAGTCTGGAAAGTCACTTCCGTTTAATGAATTGTGGACAAACTATACATGCGACCCCCTATAAATAGCGGCAGAAAGTTAGCAAACTGCCAGGGCAACTAACTAATAACACCAAAGTTGTGCTCAGCCGATAAACTCGCCGGTATTTTTGAAAAAACGGAGAAAACGATTAGACCCAATAGCGTTAGCGGAGGTGTCATTTTGTTAACGTAATCGTAAACTAGCACACCTTAGGTTGACAGACGTTGCGGGCATAATATTTGGGCCACATATAAAAAATTGATATCGACTTGTAGCACAGGAACAGGGCAACAAATTCATAGCCGTAGATGTATGCTTTGTTGTAACAACTTTCGGCATTTAGCACACTCCCGGAAATCTATGACAGTCTGGAAAGTCACTTCCGTTTAATGAATTGTGGACAAACTATACATGCGACCCCCTATAAATAGCGGCAGAAAGTTAGCAAACTGCCAGGGCAACTAACTAATAACACCAAAGTTGTGCTCAGCCGATAAACTCGCCGGTATTTTTGAAAAAACGGAGAAAACGATTAGACCCAATAGCGTTAGCGGAGGTGTCATTTTGTTAACGTAATCGTAAACTAGCACACCTTAGGTTGACAGACGTTGCGGGCATAATATTTGGGCCACATATAAAAAATTGATATCGACTTGTAGCACAGGAACAGGGCAACAAATTCATAGCCGTAGATGTATGCTTTGTTGTAACAACTTTCGGCATTTAGCACACTCCCGGAAATCTATGACAGTCTGGAAAGTCACTTCCGTTTAATGAATTGTGGACAAACTATACATGCGACCCCCTATAAATAGCGGCAGAAAGTTAGCAAACTGCCAGGGCAACTAACTAATAACACCAAAGTTGTGCTCAGCCGATAAACTCGCCGGTATTTTTGAAAAAACGGAGAAAACGATTAGACCCAATAGCGTTAGCGGAGGTGTCATTTTGTTAACGTAATCGTAAACTAGCACACCTTAGGTTGACAGACGTTGCGGGCATAATATTTGGGCCACATATAAAAAATTGATATCGACTTGTAGCACAGGAACAGGGCAACAAATTCATAGCCGTAGATGTATGCTTTGTTGTAACAACTTTCGGCATTTAGCACACTCCCGGAAATCTATGACAGTCTGGAAAGTCACTTCCGTTTAATGAATTGTGGACAAACTATACATGCGACCCCCTATAAATAGCGGCAGAAAGTTAGCAAACTGCCAGGGCAACTAACTAATAACACCAAAGTTGTGCTCAGCCGATAAACTCGCCGGTATTTTTGAAAAGACGGAGAAAACGATTAGACCCAATAGCGTTAGCGGAGGTGTCATTTTGTTAACGTAATCGTAAACTAGCACACCTTAGGTTGACAGACGTTGCGGGCATAATATTTGGGCCACATATAAAAAATTGATATCGACTTGTAGCACAGGAACAGGGCAACAAATTCATAGCCGTAGATGTATGCTTTGTTGTAACAACTTTCGGCATTTAGCACACTCCCGGAAATCTATGACAGTCTGGAAAGTCACTTCCGTTTAATGAATTGTGGACAAACTATACATGCGACCCCCTATAAATAGCGGCAGAAAGTTAGCAAACTGCCAGGGCAACTAACTAATAACACCAAAGTTGTGCTCAGCCGATAAACTCGCCGGTATTTTTGAAAAGACGGAGAAAACGATTAGACCCAATAGCGTTAGCGGAGGAGTCATTTTGTTAACGTAATCGTAAACTAGCACACCTTAGGTTGACAGACGTTGCGGGCATAATATTTGGGCCACATATAAAAAATTGATATCGACTTGTAGCACAGGAACAGGGCAACAAATTCATAGCCGTAGATGTATGCTTTGTTGTAACAACTTTCGGCATTTAGCACACTCCCGGAAATCTATGACAGTCTGGAAAGTCACTTCCGTTTAATGAATTGTGGACAAACTATACATGCGACCCCCTATAAATAGCGGCAGAAAGTTAGCAAACTGCCAGGGCAACTAACTAATAACACCAAAGTTGTGCTCAGCCGATAAACTCGCCGGTATTTTTGAAAAGACGGAGAAAACGATTAGACCCAATAGCGTTAGCGGAGGAGTCATTTTGTTAACGTAATCGTAAACTAGCACACCTTAGGTTGACAGACGTTGCGGGCATAATATTTGGGCCACATATAAAAAATTGATATCGACTTGTAGCACAGGAACAGGGCAACAAATTCATAGCCGTAGATGTATGCTTTGTTGTAACAACTTTCGGCATTTAGCACACTCCCGGAAATCTATGACAGTCTGGAAAGTCACTTCCGTTTAATGAATTGTGGACAAACTATACATGCGACCCCCTATAAATAGCGGCAGAAAGTTAGCAAACTGCCAGGGCAACTAACTAATAACACCAAAGTTGTGCTCAGCCGATAAACTCGCCGGTATTTTTGAAAAAACGGAGAAAACGATTAGACCCAATAGCGTTAGCGGAGGTGTCATTTTGTTAACGTAATCGTAAACTAGCACACCTTAGGTTGACAGACGTTGCGGGCATAATATTTGGGCCACATATAAAAAATTGATATCGACTTGTAGCACAGGAACAGGGCAACAAATTCATAGCCGTAGATGTATGCTTTGTTGTAACAACTTTCGGCATTTAGCACACTCCCGGAAATCTATGACAGTCTGGAAAGTCACTTCCGTTTAATGAATTGTGGACAAACTATACATGCGACCCCCTATAAATAGCGGCAGAAAGTTAGCAAACTGCCAGGGCAACTAACTAATAACACCAAAGTTGTGCTCAGCCGATAAACTCGCCGGTATTTTTGAAAAGACGGAGAAAACGATTAGACCCAATAGCGTTAGCGGAGGTGTCATTTTGTTAACGTAATCGTAAACTAGCACACCTTAGGTTGACAGACGTTGCGGGCATAATATTTGGGCCACATATAAAAAATTGATATCGACTTGTAGCACAGGAACAGGGCAACAAATTCATAGCCGTAGATGTATGCTTTGTTGTAACAACTTTCGGCATTTAGCACACTCCCGGAAATCTATGACAGTCTGGAAAGTCACTTCCGTTTAATGAATTGTGGACAAACTATACATGCGACCCCCTATAAATAGCGGCAGAAAGTTAGCAAACTGCCAGGGCAACTAACTAATAACACCAAAGTTGTGCTCAGCCGATAAACTCGCCGGTATTTTTGAAAAGACGGAGAAAACGATTAGACCCAATAGCGTTAGCGGAGGAGTCATTTTGTTAACGTAATCGTAAACTAGCACACCTTAGGTTGACAGACGTTGCGGGCATAATATTTGGGCCACATATAAAAAATTGATATCGACTTGTAGCACAGGAACAGGGCAACAAATTCATAGCCGTAGATGTATGCTTTGTTGTAACAACTTTCGGCATTTAGCACACTCCCGGAAATCTATGACAGTCTGGAAAGTCACTTCCGTTTAATGAATTGTGGACAAACTATACATGCGACCCCCTATAAATAGCGGCAGAAAGTTAGCAAACTGCCAGGGCAACTAACTAATAACACCAAAGTTGTGCTCAGCCGATAAACTCGCCGGTATTTTTGAAAAGACGGAGAAAACGATTAGACCCAATAGCGTTAGCGGAGGAGTCATTTTGTTAACGTAATCGTAAACTAGCACACCTTAGGTTGACAGACGTTGCGGGCATAATATTTGGGCCACATATAAAAAATTGATATCGACTTGTAGCACAGGAACAGGGCAACAAATTCATAGCCGTAGATGTATGCTTTGTTGTAACAACTTTCGGCATTTAGCACACTCCCGGAAATCTATGACAGTCTGGAAAGTCACTTCCGTTTAATGAATTGTGGACAAACTATACATGCGACCCCCTATAAATAGCGGCAGAAAGTTAGCAAACTGCCAGGGCAACTAACTAATAACACCAAAGTTGTGCTCAGCCGATAAACTCGCCGGTATTTTTGAAAAGACGGAGAAAACGATTAGACCCAATAGCGTTAGCGGAGGAGTCATTTTGTTAACGTAATCGTAAACTAGCACACCTTAGGTTGACAGACGTTGCGGGCATAATATTTGGGCCACATATAAAAAATTGATATCGACTTGTAGCACAGGAACAGGGCAACAAATTCATAGCCGTAGATGTATGCTTTGTTGTAACAACATTCGGCATTTAGCACACTCCCGGAAATCTATGACAGTCTGGAAAGTCACTTCCGTTTAATGAATTGTGGACAAACTATACATGCGACCCCCTATAAATAGCGGCAGAAAGTTAGCAAACTGCCAGGGCAACTAACTAATAACACCAAAGTTGTGCTCAGCCGATAAACTCGCCGGTATTTTTGAAAAAACGGAGAAAACGATTAGACCCAATAGCGTTAGCGGAGGTGTCATTTTGTTAACGTAATCGTAAACTAGCACACCTTAGGTTGACAGACGTTGCGGGCATAATATTTGGGCCACATATGAAAAATTGATATCGACTTGTAGCACAGGAACAGGGCAACAAATTCATAGCCGTAGATGTATGCTTTGTTGTAACAACTTTCGGCATTTAGCACACTCCCGGAAATCTATGACAGTCTGGAAAGTCACTTCCGTTTAATGAATTGTGGACAAACTATACATGCGACCCCCTATAAATAGCGGCAGAAAGTTAGCAAACTGCCAGGGCAACTAACTAATAACACCAAAGTTGTGCTCAGCCGATAAACTCGCCGGTATTTTTGAAAAAACGGAGAAAACGATTAGACCCAATAGCGTTAGCGGAGGTGTCATTTTGTTAACGTAATCGTAAACTAGCACACCTTAGGTTGACAGACGTTGCGGGCATAATATTTGGGCCACATATAAAAAATTGATATCGACTTGTAGCACAGGAACAGGGCAACAAATTCATAGCCGTAGATGTATGCTTTGTTGTAACAACTTTCGGCATTTAGCACACTCCCGGAAATCTATGACAGTCTGGAAAGTCACTTCCGTTTAATGAATTGTGGACAAACTATACATGCGACCCCCTATAAATAGCGGCAGAAAGTTAGCAAACTGCCAGGGCAACTAACTAATAACACCAAAGTTGTGCTCAGCCGATAAACTCGCCGGTATTTTTGAAAAGACGGAGAAAACGATTAGACCCAATAGCGTTAGCGGAGGTGTCATTTTGTTAACGTAATCGTAAACTAGCACACCTTAGGTTGACAGACGTTGCGGGCATAATATTTGGGCCACATATAAAAAATTGATATCGACTTGTAGCACAGGAACAGGGCAACAAATTCATAGCCGTAGATGTATGCTTTGTTGTAACAACTTTCGGCATTTAGCACACTCCCGGAAATCTATGACAGTCTGGAAAGTCACTTCCGTTTAATGAATTGTGGACAAACTATACATGCGACCCCCTATAAATAGCGGCAGAAAGTTAGCAAACTGCCAGGGCAACTAACTAATAACACCAAAGTTGTGCTCAGCCGATAAACTCGCCGGTATTTTTGAAAAAACGGAGAAAACGATTAGACCCAATAGCGTTAGCGGAGGTGTCATTTTGTTAACGTAATCGTAAACTAGCACACCTTAGGTTGACAGACGTTGCGGGCATAATATTTGGGCCACATATAAAAAATTGATATCGACTTGTAGCACAGGAACAGGGCAACAAATTCATAGCCGTAGATGTATGCTTTGTTGTAACAACTTTCGGCATTTAGCACACTCCCGGAAATCTATGACAGTCTGGAAAGTCACTTCCGTTTAATGAATTGTGGACAAACTATACATGCGACCCCCTATAAATAGCGGCAGAAAGTTAGCAAACTGCCAGGGCAACTAACTAATAACACCAAAGTTGTGCTCAGCCGATAAACTCGCCGGTATTTTTGAAAAGACGGAGAAAACGATTAGACCCAATAGCGTTAGCGGAGGTGTCATTTTGTTAACGTAATCGTAAACTAGCACACCTTAGGTTGACAGACGTTGCGGGCATAATATTTGGGCCACATATAAAAAATTGATATCGACTTGTAGCACAGGAACAGGGCAACAAATTCATAGCCGTAGATGTATGCTTTGTTGTAACAACTTTCGGCATTTAGCACACTCCCGGAAATCTATGACAGTCTGGAAAGTCACTTCCGTTTAATGAATTGTGGACAAACTATACATGCGACCCCCTATAAATAGCGGCAGAAAGTTAGCAAACTGCCAGGGCAACTAACTAATAACACCAAAGTTGTGCTCAGCCGATAAACTCGCCGGTATTTTTGAAAAGACGGAGAAAACGATTAGACCCAATAGCGTTAGCGGAGGAGTCATTTTGTTAACGTAATCGTAAACTAGCACACCTTAGGTTGACAGACGTTGCGGGCATAATATTTGGGCCACATATAAAAAATTGATATCGACTTGTAGCACAGGAACAGGGCAACAAATTCATAGCCGTAGATGTATGCTTTGTTGTAACAACTTTCGGCATTTAGCACACTCCCGGAAATCTATGACAGTCTGGAAAGTCACTTCCGTTTAATGAATTGTGGACAAACTATACATGCGACCCCCTATAAATAGCGGCAGAAAGTTAGCAAACTGCCAGGGCAACTAACTAATAACACCAAAGTTGTGCTCAGCCGATAAACTCGCCGGTATTTTTGAAAAGACGGAGAAAACGATTAGACCCAATAGCGTTAGCGGAGGAGTCATTTTGTTAACGTAATCGTAAACTAGCACACCTTAGGTTGACAGACGTTGCGGGCATAATATTTGGGCCACATATAAAAAATTGATATCGACTTGTAGCACAGGAACAGGGCAACAAATTCATAGCCGTAGATGTATGCTTTGTTGTAACAACTTTCGGCATTTAGCACACTCCCGGAAATCTATGACAGTCTGGAAAGTCACTTCCGTTTAATGAATTGTGGACAAACTATACATGCGACCCCCTATAAATAGCGGCAGAAAGTTAGCAAACTGCCAGGGCAACTAACTAATAACACCAAAGTTGTGCTCAGCCGATAAACTCGCCGGTATTTTTGAAAAGACGGAGAAAACGATTAGACCCAATAGCGTTAGCGGAGGAGTCATTTTGTTAACGTAATCGTAAACTAGCACACCTTAGGTTGACAGACGTTGCGGGCATAATATTTGGGCCACATATAAAAAATTGATATCGACTTGTAGCACAGGAACAGGGCAACAAATTCATAGCCGTAGATGTATGCTTTGTTGTAACAACTTTCGGCATTTAGCACACTCCCGGAAATCTATGACAGTCTGGAAAGTCACTTCCGTTTAATGAATTGTGGACAAACTATACATGCGACCCCCTATAAATAGCGGCAGAAAGTTAGCAAACTGCCAGGGCAACTAACTAATAACACCAAAGTTGTGCTCAGCCGATAAACTCGCCGGTATTTTTGAAAAAACGGAGAAAACGATTAGACCCAATAGCGTTAGCGGAGGTGTCATTTTGTTAACGTAATCGTAAACTAGCACACCTTAGGTTGACAGACGTTGCGGGCATAATATTTGGGCCACATATAAAAAATTGATATCGACTTGTAGCACAGGAACAGGGCAACAAATTCATAGCCGTAGATGTATGCTTTGTTGTAACAACTTTCGGCATTTAGCACACTCCCGGAAATCTATGACAGTCTGGAAAGTCACTTCCGTTTAATGAATTGTGGACAAACTATACATGCGACCCCCTATAAATAGCGGCAGAAAGTTAGCAAACTGCCAGGGCAACTAACTAATAACACCAAAGTTGTGCTCAGCCGATAAACTCGCCGGTATTTTTGAAAAAACGGAGAAAACGATTAGACCCAATAGCGTTAGCGGAGGTGTCATTTTGTTAACGTAATCGTAAACTAGCACACCTTAGGTTGACAGACGTTGCGGGCATAATATTTGGGCCACATATAAAAAATTGATATCGACTTGTAGCACAGGAACAGGGCAACAAATTCATAGCCGTAGATGTATGCTTTGTTGTAACAACTTTCGGCATTTAGCACACTCCCGGAAATCTATGACAGTCTGGAAAGTCACTTCCGTTTAATGAATTGTGGACAAACTATACATGCGACCCCCTATAAATAGCGGCAGAAAGTTAGCAAACTGCCAGGGCAACTAACTAATAACACCAAAGTTGTGCTCAGCCGATAAACTCGCCGGTATTTTTGAAAAAACGGAGAAAACGATTAGACCCAATAGCGTTAGCGGAGGTGTCATTTTGTTAACGTAATCGTAAACTAGCACACCTTAGGTTGACAGACGTTGCGGGCATAATATTTGGGCCACATATAAAAAATTGATATCGACTGGTAGCACAGGAACAGGGCAACAAATTCATAGCCGTAGATGTATGCTTTGTTGTAACAACTTTCGGCATTTAGCACACTCCCGGAAATCTATGACAGTCTGGAAAGTCACTTCCGTTTAATGAATTGTGGACAAACTATACATGCGACCCCCTATAAATAGCGGCAGAAAGTTAGCAAACTGCCAGGGCAACTAACTAATAACACCAAAGTTGTGCTCAGCCGATAAACTCGCCGGTATTTTTGAAAAAACGGAGAAAACGATTAGACCCAATAGCGTTAGCGGAGGTGTCATTTTGTTAACGTAATCGTAAACTAGCACACCTTAGGTTGACAGACGTTGCGGGCATAATATTTGGGCCACATATAAAAAATTGATATCGACTTGTAGCACAGGAACAGGGCAACAAATTCATAGCCGTAGATGTATGCTTTGTTGTAACAACTTTCGGCATTTAGCACACTCCCGGAAATCTATGACAGTCTGGAAAGTCACTTCCGTTTAATGAATTGTGGACAAACTATACATGCGACCCCCTATAAATAGCGGCAGAAAGTTAGCAAACTGCCAGGGCAACTAACTAATAACACCAAAGTTGTGCTCAGCCGATAAACTCGCCGGTATTTTTGAAAAAACGGAGAAAACGATTAGACCCAATAGCGTTAGCGGAGGTGTCATTTTGTTAACGTAATCGTAAACTAGCACACCTTAGGTTGACAGACGTTGCGGGCATAATATTTGGGCCACATATAAAAAATTGATATCGACTTGTAGCACAGGAACAGGGCAACAAATTCATAGCCGTAGATGTATGCTTTGTTGTAACAACTTTCGGCATTTAGCACACTCCCGGAAATCTATGACAGTCTGGAAAGTCACTTCCGTTTAATGAATTGTGGACAAACTATACATGCGACCCCCTATAAATAGCGGCAGAAAGTTAGCAAACTGCCAGGGCAACTAACTAATAACACCAAAGTTGTGCTCAGCCGATAAACTCGCCGGTATTTTTGAAAAAACGGAGAAAACGATTAGACCCAATAGCGTTAGCGGAGGTGTCATTTTGTTAACGTAATCGTAAACTAGCACACCTTAGGTTGACAGACGTTGCGGGCATAATATTTGGGCCACATATAAAAAATTGATATCGACTTGTAGCACAGGAACAGGGCAACAAATTCATAGCCGTAGATGTATGCTTTGTTGTAACAACTTTCGGCATTTAGCACACTCCCGGAAATCTATGACAGTCTGGAAAGTCACTTCCGTTTAATGAATTGTGGACAAACTATACATGCGACCCCCTATAAATAGCGGCAGAAAGTTAGCAAACTGCCAGGGCAACTAACTAATAACACCAAAGTTGTGCTCAGCCGATAAACTCGCCGGTATTTTTGAAAAAACGGAGAAAACGATTAGACCCAATAGCGTTAGCGGAGGTGTCATTTTGTTAACGTAATCGTAAACTAGCACACCTTAGGTTGACAGACGTTGCGGGCATAATATTTGGGCCACATATAAAAAATTGATATCGACTTGTAGCACAGGAACAGGGCAACAAATTCATAGCCGTAGATGTATGCTTTGTTGTAACAACTTTCGGCATTTAGCACACTCCCGGAAATCTATGACAGTCTGGAAAGTCACTTCCGTTTAATGAATTGTGGACAAACTATACATGCGACCCCCTATAAATAGCGGCAGAAAGTTAGCAAACTGCCAGGGCAACTAACTAATAACACCAAAGTTGTGCTCAGCCGATAAACTCGCCGGTATTTTTGAAAAAACGGAGAAAACGATTAGACCCAATAGCGTTAGCGGAGGTGTCATTTTGTTAACGTAATCGTAAACTAGCACACCTTAGGTTGACAGACGTTGCGGGCATAATATTTGGGCCACATATAAAAAATTGATATCGACTTGTAGCACAGGAACAGGGCAACAAATTCATAGCCGTAGATGTATGCTTTGTTGTAACAACTTTCGGCATTTAGCACACTCCCGGAAATCTATGACAGTCTGGAAAGTCACTTCCGTTTAATGAATTGTGGACAAACTATACATGCGACCCCCTATAAATAGCGGCAGAAAGTTAGCAAACTGCCAGGGCAACTAACTAATAACACCAAAGTTGTGCTCAGCCGATAAACTCGCCGGTATTTTTGAAAAAACGGAGAAAACGATTAGACCCAATAGCGTTAGCGGAGGTGTCATTTTGTTAACGTAATCGTAAACTAGCACACCTTAGGTTGACAGACGTTGCGGGCATAATATTTGGGCCACATATAAAAAATTGATATCGACTTGTAGCACAGGAACAGGGCAACAAATTCATAGCCGTAGATGTATGCTTTGTTGTAACAACTTTCGGCATTTAGCACACTCCCGGAAATCTATGACAGTCTGGAAAGTCACTTCCGTTTAATGAATTGTGGACAAACTATACATGCGACCCCCTATAAATAGCGGCAGAAAGTTAGCAAACTGCCAGGGCAACTAACTAATAACACCAAAGTTGTGCTCAGCCGATAAACTCGCCGGTATTTTTGAAAAAACGGAGAAAACGATTAGACCCAATAGCGTTAGCGGAGGTGTCATTTTGTTAACGTAATCGTAAACTAGCACACCTTAGGTTGACAGACGTTGCGGGCATAATATTTGGGCCACATATAAAAAATTGATATCGACTTGTAGCACAGGAACAGGGCAACAAATTCATAGCCGTAGATGTATGCTTTGTTGTAACAACTTTCGGCATTTAGCACACTCCCGGAAATCTATGACAGTCTGGAAAGTCACTTCCGTTTAATGAATTGTGGACAAACTATACATGCGACCCCCTATAAATAGCGGCAGAAAGTTAGCAAACTGCCAGGGCAACTAACTAATAACACCAAAGTTGTGCTCAGCCGATAAACTCGCCGGTATTTTTGAAAAAACGGAGAAAACGATTAGACCCAATAGCGTTAGCGGAGGTGTCATTTTGTTAACGTAATCGTAAACTAGCACACCTTAGGTTGACAGACGTTGCGGGCATAATATTTGGGCCACATATAAAAAATTGATATCGACTTGTAGCACAGGAACAGGGCAACAAATTCATAGCCGTAGATGTATGCTTTGTTGTAACAACTTTCGGCATTTAGCACACTCCCGGAAATCTATGACAGTCTGGAAAGTCACTTCCGTTTAATGAATTGTGGACAAACTATACATGCGACCCCCTATAAATAGCGGCAGAAAGTTAGCAAACTGCCAGGGCAACTAACTAATAACACCAAAGTTGTGCTCAGCCGATAAACTCGCCGGTATTTTTGAAAAAACGGAGAAAACGATTAGACCCAATAGCGTTAGCGGAGGTGTCATTTTGTTAACGTAATCGTAAACTAGCACACCTTAGGTTGACAGACGTTGCGGGCATAATATTTGGGCCACATATAAAAAATTGATATCGACTTGTAGCACAGGAACAGGGCAACAAATTCATAGCCGTAGATGTATGCTTTGTTGTAACAACTTTCGGCATTTAGCACACTCCCGGAAATCTATGACAGTCTGGAAAGTCACTTCCGTTTAATGAATTGTGGACAAACTATACATGCGACCCCCTATAAATAGCGGCAGAAAGTTAGCAAACTGCCAGGGCAACTAACTAATAACACCAAAGTTGTGCTCAGCCGATAAACTCGCCGGTATTTTTGAAAAAACGGAGAAAACGATTAGACCCAATAGCGTTAGCGGAGGTGTCATTTTGTTAACGTAATCGTAAACTAGCACACCTTAGGTTGACAGACGTTGCGGGCATAATATTTGGGCCACATATAAAAAATTGATATCGACTTGTAGCACAGGAACAGGGCAACAAATTCATAGCCGTAGATGTATGCTTTGTTGTAACAACTTTCGGCATTTAGCACACTCCCGGAAATCTATGACAGTCTGGAAAGTCACTTCCGTTTAATGAATTGTGGACAAACTATACATGCGACCCCCTATAAATAGCGGCAGAAAGTTAGCAAACTGCCAGGGCAACTAACTAATAACACCAAAGTTGTGCTCAGCCGATAAACTCGCCGGTATTTTTGAAAAAACGGAGAAAACGATTAGACCCAATAGCGTTAGCGGAGGTGTCATTTTGTTAACGTAATCGTAAACTAGCACACCTTAGGTTGACAGACGTTGCGGGCATAATATTTGGGCCACATATAAAAAAATGATATCGACTTGTAGCACAGGAACAGGGCAACAAATTCATAGCCGTAGATGTATGCTTTGTTGTAACAACTTTCGGCATTTAGCACACTCCCGGAAATCTATGACAGTCTGGAAAGTCACTTCCGTTTAATGAATTGTGGACAAACTATACATGCGACCCCCTATAAATAGCGGCAGAAAGTTAGCAAACTGCCAGGGCAACTAACTAATAACACCAAAGTTGTGCTCAGCCGATAAACTCGCCGGTATTTTTGAAAAAACGGAGAAAACGATTAGACCCAATAGCGTTAGCGGAGGTGTCATTTTGTTAACGTAATCGTAAACTAGCACACCTTAGGTTGACAGACGTTGCGGGCATAATATTTGGGCCACATATAAAAAATTGATATCGACTTGTAGCACAGGAACAGGGCAACAAATTCATAGCCGTAGATGTATGCTTTGTTGTAACAACTTTCGGCATTTAGCACACTCCCGGAAATCTATGACAGTCTGGAAAGTCACTTCCGTTTAATGAATTGTGGACAAACTATACATGCGACCCCCTATAAATAGCGGCAGAAAGTTAGCAAACTGCCAGGGCAACTAACTAATAACACCAAAGTTGTGCTCAGCCGATAAACTCGCCGGTATTTTTGAAAAAACGGAGAAAACGATTAGACCCAATAGCGTTAGCGGAGGTGTCATTTTGTTAACGTAATCGTAAACTAGCACACCTTAGGTTGACAGACGTTGCGGGCATAATATTTGGGCCACATATAAAAAATTGATATCGACTTGTAGCACAGGAACAGGGCAACAAATTCATAGCCGTAGATGTATGCTTTGTTGTAACAACTTTCGGCATTTAGCACACTCCCGGAAATCTATGACAGTCTGGAAAGTCACTTCCGTTTAATGAATTGTGGACAAACTATACATGCGACCCCCTATA